>NC_053024.1:584505959-584751358 GCF_003073215.2 Triticum urartu
CGGGACTCCGAACTAGCTTCGGCACATCAAAACTCATAAACTCATAATACAACTGTCATCGAAACCTTAAGCATGCGGACCCTACGGGTTCGAGAACAATGTAGACATGACCGAGACACGTCTCTGGTCAATAACCAATAGCGGAACCTGGATGCTCATATTGGCTCCTACATATTCTACGAAGATCTTTATCGGTCAGACCGCATAACAACATACGTTGTTCCCTTTGTCATCGGTATGTTACTTCCCCGAGATTCGATCGTCGGTATCTCAATACCTAGTTCAATCTCGTTACCGGCAAGTCTCTTTACTCATTCCGTAATACATCATCTCACAACTAACTCATTAGTTGCAATGCTTGCAAGGCTTATGTGATGTGCATTACCGAGAGGTCCCAGAGATACCTCTCCGACAATCAGAGTGACAAATCCTAATCTCGAAATACGCCAACCCAACATGTACCTTTGGAGACATCTGTAGAGCTCCTTTATAATCACCCAGTTACGTTGTGACGTTTGGTAGCACACAAAGTGTTCCTCTGGCAAACGGGAGTTGCATAATCTCATAGTCATAGGAACATGTATAAGTCATGAAGAAAGCAATAGCAACATACTAAACGATCGGGTGCTAAGCTAATGGAATGGGTCATGTCAATCAGATCATTCATCTAATGATGTGATCCTGTTAATCAAATGACAACTCTTTGTCCATGGTTAGGAAACATAACCATCTTTGATTAACAAGCTAGTCTAGTAGAGGCATACTAGTGACACTCTGTTTGTCTATGTATTCACGCATGTATTATGTTTCCGGTTAATACAATTCTAGCATGAATAATAAACTTTTATCATGATATATAAGGAAATAAATAATAACTTTATTATTGCCTCTAGGGCATATTTCCTTCAGCATGCTATACAGCGGCGGTGATAGTGACTGCACATTGCACAAGTTGAGGCTGACTTTGGTAACCCGGACACGCCGCCTGGACTGGTGTCACCTCAGGCGCAGTGTCTTGTCACTTCACTGTGAGGACCGGATGAATACTAGTATTTTGACCATCAAGTGTACCACAATTGTACAACTACTACTACTACTACTACTACTACTACTACTACTACTACTACTACTACTACTACTACTACTACTACTACTACTACTACTACTACTAGTAGTAGTAGTAGGACTAGTAGGAACATGAGTACACTCCCGTGCTAGCATGCCTCTGGGTTCACTTCATCCTCCAGCTATCATCCATATTGCAAGTAGAACCAAATTCTCGTGCATGCGGAAGCGCGAAGAAGGACTTTTCTTTTTTTAGGATAACCGCATATTCCTTAATTGTAGTAGGAACATGAGTAGTACTCCCTCTAGTCCTCTTTTGTCTACGCATAACTTTTTCAGTATTTCTGTAATTAGTCTACGTATATACCCTTTTGCATGCGCACATTTCCCTCCATGCCCCGCATTCATAGCATTAATTAGTGTACGCATGAGCAGTTGCAGCCAAACTCCAGCCAATAAACTGCAGAATACGAGTGGGCCATTCTGTGCGCGTGGGAGAGAGAAAAGGCAACCGAAGAGCCCATCCAATCAATTGCATGCAGCAGTCTAACCACCGCAGCTTCCCTCATTCATGCACATAACTTCTCCCATTTACTTCTCCATCGGGAACCGATTTTCCTCGGCTTTTTCACTACTCCTTGATCTTCATTTGCATCCAAACCACACTGCATTCACATCGTTTTAACCTCTTCACATCCTCCTGGAGTAATTCCGGAGCCCCTATACATAATCATCTTCTTCAGTTAGACTAGGCATCTTATCCTAATTCTCCAAACCATAGCCCTCCGGTCCAACGGTTCCAAATGGTGAAAGAGATCAAGATGTAGGTTTTTAGCATCCAACATGTCCTCGTCGAAGGCTCGTTGAGCATCGTTGCCACAATCACCGACCACCCAAGGGTTGTTCGGAAGCGGATCAATGTGACAGCCTGGGTTTTGCCCTTTCTTATTTCCTTGATTTTTCATTTGAATGTTTTTGAAACTTGGAGTTTCTGAATCTTATCATATGGACTTAAACACTTGGGCATCCTTGGCTTTCACCCAAGTGCTTAACTTCCCTCCTAAATCATCATTTCACTTCTGACCCACCCAAAAATAATCTTTGGAATATTTTTCTTAAATGAAAAATATTCATTTTCTTTCCAAAAACCGTAAGCCAAATCTGTTTGCTTCAAAGCAACCCCAATTTGTATGGCTCAGAAAAATCTGAGATAATTCAGAAATATTCTGTGAACCCTAGTGCACCTTCTTGAGCAAAAAAATTTCATCACTTTTTGGATTATTTTTGCTACAGAAAATCTTTTCTATTCTGGACAGAAATGGTGGTTTCTACAGCAACTACCATTTTACTTGCTCCATTTGACCTGAACTTTCTTGTGCATCTTTACCTGAGTAACTTATCACTAGCCTCCAAAGCACAGCTTCAAACTCCAAGCCATTTGACCACAATAACATCACCAAGTTACTGACCAAAAACTTACTTGGTGTGTGAAAACTTCTCTACTGCACCTGGATCCAAACAAAATCATGGTAACACTCAAAACTACCACGAACATAATGCCAGACATTGAGTTTTTGCTTAGATCGACTTGATGTCATAGTTCACGCGGTGACCGCATTCGTCCAGGCGTGCTGGCATGCAGTCGACGCACTCTGCGACGCGCCTGAGCCTGTGTTGCTCGCATGATCGCTTCCCCGCCTGCCCAACCATGCCAACTCTCTCCACCATCATTGTCTCAACGTTCTTAACTCCTCCCTGGCGCTCGCCGACGCCGGAGCTCGCCGCAGCGAGCACGGGCAAGGTCCGGCCAGCCCAACAGTGCGGAGCGCACTATGCTCGTCGCCATCCTCTTGATCCTATGCTCGTCTCCGCCCGCCCACAATGGTCGCGTGACCTCCGTCGCCTTCTCCCCCTCTCACTGACGCCGCTCGTCGCCGGGCGCCGTGGACAGGTGTCCAGCGGCGGAGCCCGGAGCACCCTCGCCGCTCGCCTATAAATAGAGCCCGCTCCAGCCTCCTCGAGCACCATCCAGCACTCACACACACCCCACGATCGAGTAGGAAGTCGGAGCCCGGCCGGGCAGGCCTCGGGCCGCCGTCCCCGAGCTCGAGCTTGCCGACGATCCCCTCTGGTCGCTGTAGTAGCTCCAGCTTCTCCCAGGCCTGGGTGACCCCTCCAGGGCCTCTGCCTCTCTCCGGTGAGGCCATCTCGCCCACTTGGATCCCCTGGAGTGGCCTCTTCTCGCCGTCTTCCTCAACTCCGGTGACCTCCACGTTCTGCCTCCGCTTGCGAGGTTGATTCCGACGCCGTCCGACCGCCCCTAGCTACGCTATGGGTACGGGCAGGTGCGCCTCAACCCCCTCTTGCCATCCCTCCCTCTCGTTTGGGAAGGAGCCGTCGTTGCCGGCGAGAGCTCCGGCGAAGCCGCGGCCCCCTCTGTTTCCTTCTCCCTCTTCCCCACCTGAGTAGCGGGGCTCGCTAGTCAGCCACTAAGTACGCGCGCGATGAGGTACGAGTGGTGGCGCCCCTGGGCTTTACGCCTTTGACGTCACCCCCAGTCTATTTCTTTTATTCAAATTCATTTGAATTTACAGAACACTTCAAACAGTTATAACTTTTCAACCATAAGTCCAAATGAATTGATTCTTTTTGCATTGTGTTCTTTGATAAGAAATCTAGAGCTCACCAAAGATGAGATTTTTCTGAGCTGTCTAGAATTTTTGGTGATTTTTAGAAGTGTTCTTGATATTTTCTTTTTGTGTTTAAAACTATTTTCAGAAGGTGAAGCTTGTCTTGAGGATCACTAGGAGGCTTGTGAACCTCATCTACACTAAGGCAAGCCACAACAACATTTTCATGGTGCCACTTCAATATTTGTGATTTTATTACTTGAATGAAATGATTAATCCATGCATTTAAATGATTATGGAGTTATTTATATTCTGTTAAACATTGGTTAGTTGTTATGCTTGATCTACAGAGTGGGTGAAACTAGTTTAGTGGATAAAGCAAGATAAGACTTATTTGAGGTGATGTTAGAAATAATTTTGTTATACATGTTAGCAATTATTTAAAGCTATGTTTTTCCCCTCTTAGATTGATAAAAATTTGTTAGAAAAGGTCGTGTTAAATACTTGTTTAATCATATTACTTGTCTTACAGAATGTTTGAACCCTACTTAGTGATAAAGAAAGTAAGAGTTGTTGATAGTGAAATCTTTTTGACAAGCATAAGATAAATTTATCGGAGTTACTTTCTTGCGTAAGAAGTCAATAAAACTGGTTGCAAAATATTTTGGTTAAGTTGTGAGTTATTTGAGCAAGTAGAGTAATTTGAGTTGTTGACGTTATGCTTGGTGTGTATAAGGATGACATCGGTTATTTTTATCACTATATGATGCATGTGTTGTTTTGCATTTCATGGCATGCTGTGACACCGGTCATTTTTAGTTTAAGGTTAAACCTGAATATAACTCAACTTGAATATATCGTTGACTGGGTCATGGTGCCGCTGAATCGAGTTTCTTTCCAGTGCAACCACATTTGCCTTTGTGGGAAGGCCTTGATTCGGTCCATTGACATGGCCTAGCAATGCATGGTAAACCGGTCGCTCTGAGCCGGGGTGCCACAACGTTTGGTATCAGAGCCGTGCTGACTGTAGGCCACGCTAGACTACGACGCACTAGATACGAGTTTTAGTTGAGTACCTGTAGTAATTTGTGCTGATTATTGAGTTGCATGCATTCGGTTTATATATTTATGCTAACCTGCTAATGGTTGTGGGTGTAGATGGCTCCGGTGTCGTATCCGTGCCAGTTGCAGCTGATGTCGTACACGTCACCGCACCTCCTTCGCAAAGTGTGGCGTCGGCTATACCCTCTCGGAGACGACCCAGTCTATCATGTGTACCGGGAGCATCTAGCTGATTCAGTATATGAGTATCACGCAGTGGTCACTCTGCGCACTAGTTCCGATTCCAGCTCTTACACTCGCACTTCTCGGAGCAGTTATGCCTCCATCGCTTCTCAGGCTGTCCAGTTTGCTGCATTTGAGGTCCTTGTCGAACTTCGCTACAACAAGGTCCGAATGCAGAACCACCCAGGTTTCTACTACTACCCATCTATGCACGACAACGGTCGTGTCCGTTTCCCTCTCATTGATTCAGAGTCTGATAGTGTTGCTAGCCACCTTGCTTGTTATATCACTACTAGCTATCTCATGATCCACGAGCTGGCTTGAGAGCTGACTTGTACTCGTACTGCTTTAGCCACTACTTTGGCCACTTCTAGATCTGCCACTACTCCATCTTCACTGGGATTTACCCCTTATGTCCCAGTCAGTTCTAGATCCCCAATTTCGTCGGTTACTCCGCCGGGTAGCACGGGCGTATCGGCCGCGAACCCTCTCAGTACTCCTGCCGAGTGGGTCTCACTTCTTGCTACTCCTGTAGCCCCGATGCTTCATCCTACCCCTGCCCCTGAGGGAGAGCCCTCGAGGTAGCGCCGTCGTGTTACCTTTAACCCGGAGGTTTCCGTTAACCACGTCAGTTCAGGATCCGAGACCACTCCAGGGGAGGACGCCGCAGCACCAGCAGAGCAGTAGTATCTTTGAGTATTCGCAGTTGTTTGGATGATGTATGGATGTAGTCTTACGAGTCATGATGTTTCATTGCCTGTATGAGAGTAGTGAACCAGTCATGTTGTTTACTTTTCATGTATGAGTCTATGTATAATTATGTTGGGACTTTATTCGCCGCATTTTTTTCGCTCTTCTGCTTTCTTCCGGGATTTGTCGCTGGCTTTTCCCCAATTTAGTTTTGGGTGTTTCTCATATCGATTGTGTTGTCTTGGGAAAAATACACAATAGGATGACGCGGGGAGGCAGCAGTAGCAACGTTCGTGAGGGAACTCCTGTTCGTCGTTTCGCACGACAGGCAGGACATTCTCCCGAGCCGTACGTTCAGCCACCACCTCCACCGCCTGATCCTCCCTCCACCGAGCAAATTCTGCGTATGTTTGAAGAAAAAAGGAACAATGATCTGATTGAAATATTGAGAAGTGTTCAAGCTATGGTTGGACAGAATGGAAATCAGAATGGTCATCACTCAAAGCTGTCAGACTTTCAGAGGACCAATCCACCCAGTTTCAGTCAGATTGTTGACCCAATGGATGCAGACGACTGGTTAGGCACAATGGAGAAAAAGCTTGAGATTGCCCGTACTGAAGGAAATGATAAAGTTCCATTTGTAACTCATTACCTTGAAGGCGCATCTGCCATATGGTGGGAAAATACAAAGGCCATGTGGCCGGTTGATGAGGAAATCACCTGGGAGAAATTTAAGGATAAGTTCCGAAAATATCATATCCCTACTAGAGTTATGAAGGCCAAGCAGCGTGAATTTCTCGCGGTCGTCCAAGGAAATCAGTCTGTGGATGAATATCTGCAAAAATTCAATCATTTGGCCCGTTACTCTCTGTATGACGTGGCCACCGGAGAAAGCAAGATTGACAGATTTCTTGGAAGTTTAAATCTGCAACTTCAGTGTGCTCTCAGTATGTTTGATTTCACGGATTTCCAAACTCTGGTGGACAAGGTGTTCATTGCTGAACGGGAGCACAAGCTTATCTCCGATAATAGGCCTACTAACGACAACAAGCGCAAGTTTGAGCCAAAGAAGGATGGGCCACCTGTGCAAAAGGCTCGTACCTGGCAGCAGACTCAGGTAGAATACAAGCCAAATTGGCAGCAGAATGTTAGCAAGACCACCACTCAAGTCAAGAATATTGTGACCAATCCAATGCATGAGGAGCGTCAGCGCAATAATTCTTGTTTCATTTGTGGGCAACATGGACATTATGCCAAGCAGTGCCCCAAGAACAACAAGACGAATGCCCTAAGTCGGTCGCAAGTCAATTTTATGGAGTCGTGGCCAAACCAACAAAACTTCACCGGGCACGTGCATCATATCTCCGCCGATGAAGCCCAAGAAAAGCCAGAAGTCGTCATTGGTATGTTTTCTGTTAATGACATACCTTCCATAATTTTATTTGACTCTGGGCTTCGCATTCTTTTATTTCTCGGAGTTTTGCCGCCCAAAACAATTTTCCTTGCACCATTTTGGGCAAAAATATGCTGGTACAAACCCCGGGATCCATAATCAAGAGCAATCTGGTCTGCCGTGATCTAGAGATCAATATCAACGGGGTCCGCTTTCCAACATCTCTGATAATCCTTGAGTCTGAAAAGTTGGATATTATATTGGGCATGAATTGGTTGACCAAATATCAAGTTTGCATAAACTGCGCAACTCGAGAAGTCAATCTGACCAGTCTGGATGGGCAGCTCACCAAATTCTATGCTCGCAAGAATATACCCAAGCCAGAATTAGTGTGCACTGTTGTGGTTGAATTGGAATTTATTCCTATGGTCAGTGAGTACCCTGATGTGTTTCCAGAATAACTGTCAGGCATGCCACCAGATCGGGAATTGGAGTTTGCCATAGATCTTGTGCCCGGAACCGCACCATTATACAAGAAGTATTACCGGATGCCCTCATCAGAATTAGTGGAGCTAAAGAAATAGCTTGAAAAATTACTCCAGAAAGGTTATATTCGTCCCAGCTCCTCACCGTGGGGATCACCTAAAATTTTCGTGGGCAAAAGGATGGTAGTCTCCGTATGTGCATAGATTACCGCCAGCTGAATGAGGTCACCATCAAAAATAAATACCCGCTGCCAAGGATTGATGATCTGATTGATCAGCTAAGTGGGGCCAAGGTATTCTCTAAAATTGATTTATGGACCGGATATCATCAGCTCAAGATTAAAAAGGAAGATATTCCTAAGACCGCATTCACAACTCGGTACGGTCTTTACGAATATACCATGATGTCCTTTGGTCTCACCAATGCCCCTGCTTTCTTCATGCATATGATGAACAAAGTATTTATGGACTTCCTCAACAAAATCGTGGTATTCTTCATCGATGACATCCTCATTTACTCCAAGGGTGAAGAAGAACACAAGGATCACCCCCGAGCAGTACTACAACGGCTCCGCGACCATCAGCTATACGCCAAGTTCAGTAAGTGTGAATTTTGGATCAAGAAGGTTGGATTTCTCGGACATGAACTATCCGCCGAAGGTATAGCCGTGGACCCGAGCAAATTAAAGGATGTGCTCGATTGGGTACCACCCACGACCGTGACACAGATCTGGAGTTTCCTCGGATTAGCTGGATACTATCGTCGTTTTATTGAAGGGTTTTCCAAAATTGCTAAACCCATGACGGAGCTGCTCAAAAAGGATACAAAGTTTAAGTGGAAAAAGGATTGTGAGAAGAGTTTTAATGAGCTGAAGATACAACTGACAACCGCACCTGTATTGACTCTTCCAGACATTTATCGCAGCTTTGATGTGTACTGCGATGCCTCCAGACAAGGTATTGGTTGCGTGTTGATGCAAGACAGCAAGGTAGTAGCATATGGATCGCGATAGCTACGACCTCATGAGGGAAATTATCCTACTCATGATTCGGAATTGGCTGCAGTGGTTCATGCATTAAAAATTTGGAGACACTACCTCATTGGAAAAAGGTGCCAAATTTTTACCGACCAGAAAAGCCTCAAGTACATTTTCACTTAGCCAAATTTAAATCTCCGTCAGCGAAGATGGTTAGAGTTGGTAAAGGATTATGACCTTGGAATAAATTACCATCTAGTCAAGGCCAGCATCGTTCCTGATGCACTCAGTCGAAAGCCCGTCAGCTTAAATGTCATGTTAAAATCATTACCCACTAAACTCCAAGAGGAGATCGCTCAACTCAACTTGGTCATCATAGAGGCTGACCTCGCTAATATTTTGGAAGTTACCCCCACACTTGAGATGGAGATCTACAAGGCACAGCCAGCTGACACCAACCTACAGAGACGTGCCAAGGGCTAGATGGCAAAGTAGGCTTCTGACTTCTACAAGGACGAATTTGGTACCCTCCGATTCCGTGGACGCATTTGTGTGCCAAATCAACCGGACTTGAAGAAGAAAATCATGTCAGAAGCCCATGAATCCGCATATTCCATTCACCCGGGAGGTACGAAAATGTATGAGGACCTTAGAAAAATATTCTGGTGGGATGGAAAGAAGAAAGACATTGCCTATTTTGTAGCCTGCTGCGACGTATGCAACAAGGTGAAAGCAGATCATCAGAAACCAGCCGGACTTCTTCAACCGCTGCCAGTTTCACAGTGGAAATGGGATGACGTTTGCATGGATTTCATCACAGGATTGCCTAGGACTCAGCGAGGCAAGTATGCAATCTGGGTTATAATAGACACCGTGACCAAGGTTGCTCATTTCATTCCGATCAGCACCAGATACAGAGCAAATGAACTTGCACAACTGTATGTATCCAGGATCGTCAGTCTGCATGGACTACCCCGAACTATCACTTCCGACCGAGGTTCTTTGTTTACCTCCGCTTTTTGGTCCCATCTCCATCAAGCCTTGGGGACAACACTAAAATATAGTACTGCCTATCACCCTCAGACAGATGGACAGACAAAGCGAGTAAACCAAATACTCAAAGATATGTTGCGTGCCTGTGTGCTAGCCAAAGGTGTTAAATGGGAAGAATGCTTGCCGTATGCCGAGTTCTCTTATAACAACAGTTTCCAGACTAGTCTAAAGATGTCACCATATGAAGATCTTTATGGCCGTAAGTGCCGCACTCCTCTAAATTGGTCTTAGACTTGAGATAGCCGTATCTTCGGAACGGATCTCATGCTGGAAGCTGAGAAACAAGTTAGGGAAATCTGAGACAGACTGCAATTGGCCAAATCTCAACAGAAGAGTTATTATGATGCCAAACATCGGCAGGTCAGTTTTGAACCCGGAGAACACGCATACCTCTGAGTCACTCCTATGAAAGGAGTCAAGAGATTTTAGACTCATGGAAAGCTGGCACCCAGATTCATTAGTCCATTCCCGATTATGTCTCGAGGGGGAACGGTTGCATATCAACTGGAACTACCCCCGGAATTGGTAGACATACACAACGTGTTCCATGTTTCGCAATTGAGACGATGCATCCCCCCCCCTAAGAAAAGAACTACAACGGCTGAGATATAATTGGCAAAAGATTTAACTTATGTAGAGAGACTGTTCAAAATTCTGGATCAGATGGAAAGGGTCACTCGCAGTAAAGTCAGAAAATTTTACAAGGTTCAGTGGGAGCATCACACAAAGTCAGAAGCAACTTGGGAGCAGGAAGAATTCCTTAGGGATTAGTATCCAGAGTGGTTTTCCCAAGCAACCGAATCTCGAGGACGAGATTCGTTCTAAGTGGGGGAGGTTTGTGACAGCCTGGGTTTTGCCCTTTCTTATTTGCTTCATTTTTTATTTGAAAGTTTTTGAAACTTGGAGTTTCTAAATCTTTTCATATTGACTTAAACACGTGGGCATCCTTGGCTTTCACCCAAGTGCTTCACTTCCCTCCTAAATCATCATTTCACTTCTGACCCACCCAAAAATAATCTTTGGAATATTTTTCTTAAATGAAAAATATTCATTTTCTTTCAAAAAACCCTAAGCTAGATCTGTTTGCTTCAAAGCAAACCCAATTTTTATGGCTCAGAAAAATCTGAGATAATTCAAAAATATTCTGTGAACCCTAGTGCACCTTCCTGAGCAAAAATATTTCATCACTTTTTGGAATATTTTTGCTACAGAAAATCTTTTCTATTCTGGACAGAAATGGTGGTTTCTAAAGCAACTACCATTTTACTTGCTCCATTTGACCTGAACTTTCTTGTGCATCTTTACCTTAGTAACTTATCACTAGCCTCCAAAGCACAGCTTCAAACTCCAAGCCATTTAACCACAGTAACATCACCAAGTTACTGACCAGAAACTTACTTGGTGTGTGAAAACTTCTCTACTACACCTGGATCCAAACGAAATCGCGGTAACACTCAAAACTACCACGAACAACATGCCAGACATTGAGTTTTTGCTTAGATCGACCTGATGTCATAGTTAACGCGGTGACAGCGTTCGTCCAGGCATGCTGGCATGCAGCTGACGCGCTCTGTGACGCGCCCGAGCCTCTGTTGCTCGCGTGCTCGCTTCCCCGCCTGCCCAACCATCCCAACTCTCGCCACCATCATTGTCTCAACGTTCTTAACTCCTCCCTGGCGCTCGCTGACGCCGGAGCTCGCCGCAACGAGCACGGGCAAGGTCCGGCCAGCCCAATAGTGCGGAGCGCACTATGCTCGTCGCCATCCTCTTGCTCCTGTGCTCATCTTCGCCCGCCCACAGTGGCCGTGTGACCTCCGTCGCCTTCTGCCCCTCTCACTGATGCCGCTCGTCGCCGGGCGCTGTGGACAGGTGTCTACCGGTGGAGCCCGGAGCACCGTCGCCGCTCGCCTATAAATAGAGCCCCCCAGCCTCCTCGAGCACCATCCAGAACTCACACACACCCCACGATCAAGTAGGAAGCCGGAGCCCGGCCGGGCAGGCCTCGGGCCGCCGCCCCTGAGCTCAAGCTCACCGGCGATTCCCTCTAGTCGCCGCAGTAGCTCCAGCCCCTTCCAGGCCTGGGCGACCCCTCCAGGGCCTCCGCCTCTCTCCGGTGAGGCCGTCTCGCCCACTTGGAGCCCCTGGAGTGGCCTCTGCTCGCCGTCTTCCTCAACTCCAGCGACCTCCACGTTCTGCCTCCGCTTGCGAGGTTGATTCCGGCACCGTCCGACTGCCCCTAGCTACGCTACGGGTACGGGTAGGTGTACGTTCACAAACTTGAAAGAAATCACTCTTGTTTTGATATACTCCTAATATATTACTCCCTCCGTTCCTAAATATTTGTCGTTTTAGAGATTTCAAATGGACTATCACATACAGATTATAAAGACATATTTTGAAGTGTAGATTCACTCATTTTGCTCTGTATGTAGTCACTTATTGAAATCTCTAGAAAGACAAATATTTAGGAATGGAGGGAGTACGTTTCACTCAAAATATATTTCTCAGGCTGTTTTTGATGAGGTGAGGGAGGGAAGTGGGCTATTGTTGCTTTGAAGATAATAAGGGGTTTTCTGCAAATTGGAGCAGAGAAGTGGGCTATTGTTGCAAAAATGCCACAACTTACCTCACAACCGTTAGATGCAGATCTAATGGTCAGAAACAACGGATGGCAGACACACCACCATCACCAACTGAGTCTTTTATAGGAGTATATATTTCTCAGGTTATTTTTGATGAGGTGAGGGAGGGATGTGGTTGCTTTCAAGATAATAAGGGATTTTCTGCAAATTGGAGCAGGGAAGTGGGCTATTGTTGCAAAAATGCCACAACTTACCTCAAAGCCTTTAGATGCAGATCTAATGGTTAGAAACGACGGATGCCCGACACACCACCATCACCAACTGAGTCTTTTATAGGAGTAGGAGTAGACAAATATGTATAAATTGTAACATTTTGGTTCTGCTCCTTGGCACGATCGATAGATAGAAATAACGATTGGAAATGCTAGGGCGGGGCTATTTCCGCCAGATAAGCAGGGTACATAGTAGCTAGGTTGGTGCATTGTCGGTTTGGTCACATGCGGTCCGGCATGTTCTAGTGTTTCTAGCAAGATGCCCGCGTGTTGCACGAAGTTGATGGAAAAGGTAAGCACAACTTATAAATTGATGGATGGAGTACTAGTTACAGTGATGCATATAATTAAGCAAAGGGATCGCACATGTCGGTATTAACTGGAACAAGAATGCAACAACACAATAATAATTAATGCCATGATGATGATGCGATCGCAGTGGTGGTTACAGAAGGCAAGAAGAAAGATGCATCCATCAACGTACGACCTCCTCCTCCTCAACTTAGTGCGCCGGGCCACCGACCGGCGGCTAAGGAGCGGCGGCTTTTGTGGCGAGGTCGAGGTGCTTCTCAGCAAAGGCATCCAAGGCTTCCAGCGGGTTGAGGAAGGCCAACGTCGTAGCGTCCTCACTGGCCTTGTAGATACCTATGTACATGATTTGCTTGTACACGTGGATGTGTAGGTCGACGAATTCTTGCAGGGCGAGGCACCTCGCGGCGAGCGCGACCTCCAGGTGGACATTCTTCATGGCGTCAGCGGGCAGTCACAGGGCCACCAGTGATTCAAAGAGGTTCTGGCCATGGAGGCCAATTAGGGTGGCAGGCAATGAGGAGCCCGAGCGCGCGGGCTGGAGGAGTATGGCGATGTCGTTCGCGAGCTTCGTGAGGACGGTGAACTTGTTGGTGGTGGCAACGATCATCTGGTCTAACTAAGAGTCGTAGTTGGCGTCGACGGCGGCCATCCACCAGCCGGTCTCCAACACTGTCTGGAGACGATCCTCGGCGCCATGCCACAGGCCGACATCGTGGACCATCTGGCACAGCCGCTGGCCACTCGCGCGCATCGCCGCCATGGGTCTGGAGTGAGATTTTTTGCGGTTAGTGTAGGTGCTTAGGCAAATGCTTAGGTGCGTATGATGTGGTAGATGCATTGGAACGGAGGGGCACCTTTATATGGGGGCAAACTGCGTTGCATTCACATCGTGCAGCCTCTTTTCCTGGTCCTCCTCCCATTACTTCCCTCATGCATTAATAGAAGGAGGATGCATTGGCCATTCAACATTTTGGGAACCGCTACTCCCTCCCTTGTCTGCATTATCGGGAACTACGCCGCCTGCTGTCAAATCGAATAGTACTGCGCCGCCCGCTGCATGCCTGGCTGAACACGCCTCCTCGCCTCCATCAAACCCCTCCGTTAAACCCGCATGCAAACCGAGAAACCTACTCTGGACACACGTCCGTTCATGAGCAGGCTAGAATTAAACGCAACACCGGCCGAGCTCCTCCCGTCCGCCCTCAGTTTAAACGAGGCCAGACATCGGCCAAGAATCGCACCCCTCCGCTGCTCCCCCATCTCCCCCTTCACCATTTTCTTCACTCTTCTGATGGCTTCCAAGGAGCCGTTCTCCGGCATATTACCCGGCTGGGTGGCCCGCCGAGCCCTCCGGATATGGGCGAGGCTGCTTGGTGCTTCACCAACCTCGCTTGGCCTGATGGAGCCGGTTGCCGCCCCAAGCAGGCGCGTGGTTCAACAACTCGCTGCTCTAGTTCAGCTCGATGAGGAGTGGCGAGTTGCTCCACGCCGGCACGACGGCGAGCACATCGGTACGGGCGTCGTCACTTCCGCGTCGTACACCAGTTTATGCGGTGCCGCGCCTCCCGTGTCTGTGGGCGTGCCTCCCGTGCCCGCGGCAGTGCCATGCAGGCAGAGATAGAATCCGGGTGTGTGGAGAGGGACGAGTCGGTGGCCAGCTTCTCCGTGTCCGCCGCCATCATCGAGGAGAAGTAGAACACGGGAGGCCGCCGCCACTTGGGTCCCATGAAGGGCACTGCTGAGGCGACGACTGCGCATTCAGGTGGTTTCTTTGCTTCTTCATCTCTTCCGAGGACCTTCGTCGACCCTGCAAAGTGTCTGCCGTACATGAGGAAGACAAAGGGATCCGCGGGCAGCCATTTAGATTATGTACTCCCTTTGTAGCTGGCGAGAATTTTTTTCTAACAATGGATAAATTGTATGTATCTATAACTAAAATAAGTCTAGATACATCCATTTCTAGGAAAAGTATTTCCGGACGGAGGGAGTATTACTTATACCAAGAGAGTCGGATTGGCACCGCTTAGTTCATGTAAATGTAATGAAATCCATCATGTTTATATGAAGATCCAGCTTTTTTATATGAAATCCTTCATGCTTATATGAAATCAGTCTGTGTTTGCGTGAATTTCATCTGGTTGGTTAGAGTTGTGAAAATGTATGCCACTGGCATTTGATGTCGTCCTTCGCGGAAGGAAGTGGGAGGAAATTTGCCGGCTGCCATTGGAGATGCTCTTATGCTGGAAATAATAGAGTGACATCCAATCCATTTGAGTTAATTGCGTGTATGATTGTCCCTCTATAAAACGTTAATTGCATGTACAGTGTACACGTGACTTGCAGGGTGGCTACAGCTTCGTACAGAAAGTTAAAAAGAAACAAGTCCATCCTTAATCTTGTATTCTAAGTACTCTGTGGGTTCCACTATCAGTACAGTAGCGAAAGAAGTATATATTAAATAAATAATATATAATATAAAAATCTAAAGTTAAAGAGAGAATTCGAACTCATGTCATCGCGTTGCGAGCATCCGGCGCTAACCAGTCCAGCACATTTTTGTTGTAGACCATGCTGGAGATATATCTCCATGTCTACTCTTATACTCCATTCGTTCCTAAATATTTGTCTTTTTCAGATTTCAAATGGACTACCACATACGGATGTGTATGTAGACATATTTTAGAGTGTAGATTCACTCATTTTGCTCCATATGTAGTCACTTGTTGAAATCTCTAAAAAGACAAATATTTAGGAACGGAGGGAGTAGAAAACAGAGTTGGTGATGATGGTGTGCGTGCCATCCAGCAATATAGGCCGTTGGGTTTATATCTAACGGATAGGAAGAAAAATATGGCAATTTTGCAAAAATATACCCACACCCCTCTCCACGTTCGCAAATACGGCCTTCCCTCGTTCATCCTTTTCTCTCACAAGATAAGCTACTCATACAAATGCATCTTGATGTTACGTGCAACACACGAGCATCTAGCTAGTTTCTTTTAAAATAGTTACTGCGATAATTGGGTTGAAGTGATATATTTTATGTCTGCCCCGAATGATTTCAGATTCACTAGTAGTAACAAATAAAAAGGTTGCCTTGTTAATTAACAGAAAATAGGGTGAAAACTATCACATGAGGCCGGTCAAAAACGAGGCACACTAGGTTCAGCGTCATCGTCACTATAGTTGTGCGCGCATGAGAAGTCTACATATCGAGGGGGCTACCGAGCGAGGCACAGAGACACAATGTTCAAGAGAGAAACCAATTGATAGATTACGATTAGATCGAGTTGTCACCCTTCTGCTATCATTGTTGGGGTGGGGGGGGGGGGGAGGGAGAGAAAGACGTATCGAGAGTGTGCGCGGTAGGCATAGAGGCACAACTAGCAAGTGTGTGTATATGTGTGTGTGTGTTTGAAAGAGGAGTAGATAGATTACTATCAAGATCGAGGTGCCACCCTACTCCTTCGGTGTCGGGTAGTGTATGTGTGTGTGTGTGTTTGAGAGAGAAGCCAGTCGATAGATTAGCATCAAGAACGAGGTGTCACCCTACTCCTTCAGTGTTGGGAAGTGTGTGTGTGTGGTTGTGTGGGTGTGGGTGTCGGGGGGGAGGGGGCAGTGACACTCACATATCCCTACTCTTATAAAAACAGAGTTGGTGATGATGGTGTTCCTGCCGTCTTGGAATATAGGCCATCCGATTTATACCCGACGAATAGGAAGGAAACTGTGGCAATTTTGCAAAAACATACCCACACCCCTCTCCGCATTTGCAAATAAGTCATTCCCTCGTTCATCCTTTTCTCCCACAAGATAAACTACTCATACAAATGCATCTTGATGTTCGATGGAATGCATGGGCGTCTTGCTAGTAGGGGGAAGGAGTTTGTGTGACAGATATCTGGCTATATTAAGGGATAGGTAGATAGAATTTGTGCGAGGCACACTTAAAGCATCACGAAGATAAAAAAATTGTGTGCATGCAAGTGCGGGAAAAATGAAGCGAGAAACAATGTGTGTGTGCGCGCGCGCACGCGTGTGTGTGCGTGAGAGAGAGAGGGAGAGAGAGAGCGAAATCTCAAAACAAAAGGTGCTCTGCTGGAATCCCATTGTATGTATTCATATGGTTCTGGAACTCGAGTTAACCTTAGGCATATGTGTGAGAGACATTATTATACTTTGAGACATTAGTGGCTGTGGGTGAGCGGAATTAAAGGGGTGGGCGTGTTCGACAGAGAGAGTGTGTGTGTTTCTGTGTGAGAGACTTGTAGGACGGCGTAGAAAGACGAATTATAACCTTGACGGAGTGAGAGAAATACATGAAGTGCGCGTGTGTGACTCCGATGCCCACAGGGAAATGAGATATGTATGCGTGTGAGAGAGATTGCACAATTCATTCACGTATCACTATCTACGATCGTGGACGTGCATCACTTGAACATAAATCAATATCTACTTCGTATTGTGGCCAAAGGTACAATATCGATTCAACGCTATAAAGATTGTGCACTCACGTATCACTTTTTTCTATTTAAATAAACCTTTCAGTTGTGCATGCCAAAGTTACAGCGATGTTTCTTCAAACAACCAATGTAGCTATCATGTACATGCACCATTGTTACTCTTGCATTCAAAATCATTAGTCTTGGATGATTTAAGGTTCTATTATGAAGTAATATATGTAATATTCATATATGAATTCAACGGGTACACAATTTATGAAATGGAGGCTATGTAATCATATGAGGTAACACTTTTAAGTAGCGGACTACAATATCCATTTCTTTTTGTGCACCTCTACACTAACACATTAATGCATTATGTTTAAAGTAAATAACCAATTGCACTAAATTATATATTTACACGAGAAATACATAGGCTAAGCATTTTTTGTTGTGAACGCGCCACTACACCCGTACGATTGGCCGTGCCTGTGTGAACGTCCAAGTTATCGACGCATCATCCCGAGTAATTGTCTTTTTTTCTGGGGTGGACTTCACACCAGTTATTAACTGCTGACGCGTGCCCCATGTACACAGTCTCGGATGACCTTCCCGCTAGCACGGTACAAAATTAGTTGAAACTAGATACGAACGATCCCGCGGGCGGCAAAATCTCCCGCCTCCTTCTAAAATTTCCGCCACCTTAGTCTTTAGCATGCGAAATTCCCCTTTTGTCCTTGGTGCACGGAAACCAACAGTTACAATACCGCCCTCATCTACATAATAGGTTGGGGCTGCTTTGGTAACTTCCGGTTCCCCCCACTACACGGCACCCCCATTTCCTCCCCCTCCCACAAAAACGACTAACTCCACAGCACCAGAGCATCTCACATAATGTCGTTCGTACTTCATCGGCTTTTCTCCCCTCCCCTCTCGAAACCCTAGACTGCTCATCCACCAGCGTACCAGAGCCCATTCACTGCCAGTGGCGTCCACCTCGCCAAATCTGCTTCTGCGGCCGCATCTAACCCTCCCACCTCCCCTAGAAACAAGTAGACTGCTCATCCACCACTGTACCACAGCCCATTCAGTGCCGGCCTTGTCCACGGCGCCGGATCTGATTCGCCGGTACTCTCGTCAACCGCAACACATCTGCAGCGGTTCATTTGTACTCCCCACCGGAGACACTTCATCCACCCCCGGAGCCGCCCCACCGACGCCCCCGTCGACAGCCTCTGATCCTCTTCAGCGACACCTTCCTCAACCCTACCAGAGCCGCTTCGCCGACACCATCGTCAACCCCACCGGAGTAGCTTTGCCTATACCATTTTCAACCCTACCAGGACCGCTTTGCCAACTCACAAGTCCACGGCCTCAGATCCGCTTCCTCGCACCCTCATCCAACCTACCGGAGCAGCTTCTGACGCCCCGTCCACGGCCGCAGATCCGCATCATCGACACCACCCTTAACCCAACCACCGGAGCAGCTTCACCTACGTCCTCGTCCACGGCCACAGATCCGCTTCGCCCACACCCAGTCCACCCTACCGGAGCAGCTTCACCTACACCCTCGTCCACGGCCACAGATCTGCTTCGCCCACACCATAGTCCACCCTACCGGAGCCGCTCCACAAACACCCTACTCCAAGGTTCTAGATCTCCTTACCGGACCTCGACAGCCAGCGCAGCGTCATCACCCTTGACGTTTCTAACCTGATTCCCACCGTCTGGCAAGATGCCAAGCACCCGCCACAGCCAAGGTACTTGTCACCTTTAAACCCGTCCAGCATCACCTGCCCGATGTACTTCAAATATACTAACAGGTCGCTGTTACATGTTATGCAGCTGGCAAAAACTACAAGGATGATGTTTCTTCTGGATCCAACAACTTGGACAACCAAGATCCTGGACCGAGGCATTGCTATGATCTTGTAAGCGTATCTCTCTCTCTTGTATTGTTCTGTGCCTGCCAGCGTGCTTTGCTAGGATTTTTGACCAGTAATCCCTTTCCGCAGACAATGATTTCTACTACTGGCTGCTAAATTAGATATGTAGATGTCATACATGATACTACCTCGTACCTCCGTTCCTAAATGTAAGTCTTTCTAGAGATTCCACTATAGGCTACATACGGATCAAAATGAGTGAATCTACACTCAAAAATGCATCTATATACATCTGTATGTGGTCCATACTGGAATCTCTACATAGACATATATTTAGGAACAGAGGCAGTACATTACACAAAATCGTAGGTATCATGTAGGAATTCTAGTACACTACATTAGGCTCCCTTAGAGTGCCTGCTAGTCCAGCACACAGAGTCATGGCTAGTTTATGCTACACACACAATCATTAATTGGTGGTTTAAATATGCGCAAGGGATATGCAATGTATTATCATGTAGAGATGTCTGAAATTAGCCGTGTCAACTTGCAGATAGGGTTACACAATGAAAAAGTACAAGATGTATGTGGCAATTTCATGGAACATCGCAAAAAAGGAGAGCCAGCGGTGAGCCTATACAGTGTGCTATGGTACGTCACTCCTCCATTGCAGTCATCGTGACATGTTATTTGTATGTCAGTTCTATTGGCCAAGTTTCTTAGGGATAGTTATTACGAGTTATCCTAAGAAAATAAGCACCTGTGAATATAAGCTCCATGTAATAAGCCAACCAGTTCTTTTCATTGCGTTTTCAGCTTATCTTTGGTATGATCAGTGAAAAGTCTAGATTGCATTATATTTTTTCATTTTACTTCCCCTATGAAAATTAATTTGACTTGCAAACATCAAAAATTGAACCCAGTGTAGTAATTAATATGATAGGAAAACAGACCTTCATTATTTGCTCAAAATGCAAATACAAAGATACCATCTACTTGGCACAATCTACTTTGGTCAATGTTTTCCATAGAGATCCCATTGCCTAATTTAAACGAAAAACGCATGACCCACATTTAAATGAAGAACAATTATTTATTGAAATTCGATGGTCCAAGTGTCTGGTTATTATCATATAGCAGCACCACCTAAAAGCATCATATAGCAGCAGCAGCTCATAGCAACTCATCATACAGCAACAGCAGTGTGCAATTCATCATATAGCAGCAGCAGGAGCAGCTCATAGCAATTCATCATATAGCAGCAACAGGAGAATGTCATAGCAATTCATCATATAGCAGCAACAGGAGCAGCTCATAGCAATTCATCATATAGCATCAGCAAGAGCAGCTCGTAGCAATTCATCATACAGCTGCAGGAGCAGCTTATAGCAACTCATCATATAGCAGCAGCAGCTCATAGCAATTCATCATATAGCAGCAGCAGCTCATAGAACTTCATCATATAGCAGCAGAAACTCATAGCAATTCATCATATAGCAGCAGCAGGAGCAGCTCATAGAAATGCATCATATAGCAGCAGCAAAAGCAGCTCATAGCAATTCATCATATAGTGGATCAGAATGAAAATTTGGCCAAAAATCAGAGGAGATCCTCACCTTGTTGGATGAGCTCATCCTTCAACAGCACCTCAAGGCCACGGCCTAGGAGGTGGGGAGGGGGAATAAGGTGCCTTCTGCCGCAGTGTGGCATCAGCCATACTTGTGGAGCGCCTGCCGGAGTAGTGCATTGGACGAACCACAGTGGAGGAGCTGCTGGAGACCATGAGAATGAGGGGCGACACCAGAGGGAGGAGCAACCAGGGAGATTTGCCCCAACCCGCCGGCCATGTAGCCTAGCTGGACAGAGCATCGTCGAGGACCAGGCCAGATGGGACTAGTGGCGACAGCTTGCTGGAGGAACCCTAGTGCTGCAGGCAGGGTATCAAGGTGGAGGGAAAGGGGAGAGGAGATGCAAGCGGGTAGGGCAATGAACGCTTGTGTGTTTTGTTTTTACCTGAGGGTGAGGTGTGACGCGGGCGTCACTAGTTGCATTTTGAGTGTAATATAGGTAGACAACAGAGTCATTTCACTATTCCCCTTCCCTTCAATTTTTAGTGAGGTTCTACCCGAAACACCCCCCTCCAAAGAGAAATTAGTTAAGACCAAGCCCATAACTCAAAAATGACTTCTTTACACTTTTATGGCTTATTTTGACAATAAGCCCTGAAAAGGCGGAATTGAACTGGCCCTTAACCTGTAATTCAATTGTGCGTGGAATGATGAATCACTCCTACCTGCTATAGTGTACATTAGGCATCATCATACATGGCATAACCTAATACATGTGCATTCCATTGTAGAATCTGGAATATGCAATATTTATGTTAGTTCATACGTTGCACATGATGTTTAAATGCCCCTTAAATCTAGTCAGTCAAGTGATGGTCTTTAAGCCTCCTTATTTGCTTCTTTTCTTGATATGTAAGATTTGCTCACACATCTGTTCAATTGCTTGTTTGCATCAGCCAGCCATACTAGGATTGTTTGCTTTGATTACTTGCTGTTCTTGACCTAACACTCTAACAGAGCTTGTCAACGATTTAAACACTAAGGGTTGTTGTAGTGGGGCCTTTTCTAACTCATAGGTGACATAAAGGTTTGGCTGTACACTAAAGTAGGCTCTCCAAGAGTACCTGGAGATCTAGTTCGAAGGTATGCCTAGTTTTTACATAGTGCAGACATAGTAAATGCTCATTTCATTGTGTGCAAGTGCAAGAGATGCGGCATGTTTCATTATGTGGTGTTGTTTTGTTATAATCTCATCCTTTTGTGTTCACAGACAGGAAAGTATGCATATTTATCTTCCAAGAAGACGAGTAACTAGTTTGTGTCACCTTGTAGAGGGGGTGCAATGAAGATAAGATTGAGGATTTCCATGTACAAGATGTTAGGATGGAGCCTTGCAAGAGAAGTAGGAGCCACGTTGAGCCTCTTCAACCTGTTAAGGTAAGTCACTATATCCAACTCAACAGTTCAATTCCTTGTTTGTTTCAGGCATAGTTAATTTGCTCTTTTCAATTTCTTTATTTGTCCTCAGTTAATGAGATGCCCAAAGAATGATGCCTGATGTTGGGTACTTGTATAACTATTAGTTGACATAATTAAAGGCCTTACCTTTTAATTACTCTGCCGAAGTGTGGCTGAAGCTTTGAAGTCTATTAACCAACTATTATTGAATGATGCTCACAATCTAGTTTATACTAGGCTAATGATTGCATAGTTTTGCTTGCTGTAGTATGTTTGTATGAAATCCTCTGTTGTTCATTATGCTCCCTAAGACTTTAATTGAGCTACAAAATGGCCATCTGCTTGCTTACTTCTATGCAACATGCTGTCTAAATTTGTAACTTGTCTGTGTTTTGGATTGGGCCCCAACATCATGCTCCTCTGGTGAGCTAAGAGAGATTTCTGTATGCTGGCTGCACAGACTACCTTTTTTATAATTTTTAAAATATCACCTGCTTATGCTTCATGACGTGTAACATTATTGTTAGTCCTGTTTTGCCATATACAAAATAGTCTATCTTGCTCGCTTCACTGTTGTAGCTATATTTTTGCCCTGGTCATGTGTACTTACAGAAACATTTCAGGATGAAGTGACATCAACACAAAGATCTGCAAGTAGTGCGGCATGGCCATTACCGAATGATTATGGATTGGAATTGGAATGTGCTGATGTTCTCGAGCATCAACTAGAGGTGGCAAGACAACGTGTACATGATTCTGAACGTACAATCAACAAGTTGAGACTGGACATGCATGTATTAGATGTAGGAGTCAAAAAAATGAAACAAGACACTAAGGTAACAATGAAGGAAATGGAGATTTTGCAGACTGAAATTTGTGCTATCTAAATCCAGCCAATCCTATTTTCTGAAGAGATTATAGTTCAAGTGGTAAGTTATGTTGATGCGTGTCCATGATGAATGAGTTGTATTTGCCCAGTGTATGTAATTTGTTGTTTGTGTATGCTTTATTATCATTGGTGCCGAACCATAATGCCCAGTGGGTATAACCGGCTGTAATTTCTTTATTGTATAGTGTAGGATTATTCTACATTTCTATGCCTTAGTCTCTTTATTGTATAGTGTATGTTTTTTAGAGGTGATAGTATAGAGTAGGATAATTCGTTGAATATGCTATGTCATTCAAACGGGGGCCAACTCGCCCAAACGTTGTACTGACCATGGCCGTCCACAGGGCGTACGATCCATAGGCCATTTACATGACGGACGATCCATGGCCTTCTATGGGCTGTCGGATCCGTGGGCCTTCTATGGGCCATCGGATCCATGGGCCTTCTATAGGCCGTCGGATCAACGGGCCTTATATGGGTCATTGGGTCAATGGGCCTTCTATGTCCCGTAGGATCCATGGGCCTTCTACGGGCCGTCTCATCTATGGGCCTTGTATGGGCCGTAGAAGGGGCCGTAAACGGGCTAGAGTTGAAACCGTTCGTTCATGGGCCGAACATAATGGGCCGTCGTTAATCGGCCGTATTTGATGACAATATTGAAAAAGGCCCAACGTATTAATGGGCCACAAACGGGCCGACTATAACCATGGGCTGAATTTGGCCCACAAGCAAAAAATGACAGTAACGGGCCGAAAGTAAACGAATGCTGGAAATCAGCCCAAGAATAAATGGGCCCTGAGAAGGCCGAAAGATAACATGGGCTGGAAATGGCCCAATGGAATAATGGGCCGTTAATGGGTATAAAGTGATAGACTGTTCATTACGGGCCAGTTTTACCATGGGCCATTAATGGTCCGAGGGTTACTAAGGGCCTCATATGGGACGAAAGACGTCATGGGCCATACATGGGCCGGAAGTTAAAACAGGCTGGAATTATATTGGACAGCCCATATGATGCTACTGGGCCTAATTCGTATAGGCCGTAAATGGGCCCTGGGTTAGCGGGCTGTAAATGGGCTATATGCGAACAAGCCGTTAACAAGCTTGCCGTCGGCCGGCCCGCCACCTTTTGACCAAGTCAAACGGGCCGGCCTTTTCATAGGAATGGGCCTCTGTTGGGCCGTGCCACGTGTCGACGTATCATAGGTTCTTTGGGTCCAATGAGTGGATGACATCTGTCCCAACGGCGAGCCGACACATGTTCCCTCCAGCTAATGATGATTTTACACATGGAAAATCCCCATTGGTCGGGGCTGTTAACGGGTTATCGGATCCAAAACCGGACCCGATAGCTTAACGGTGTTCCGTTATGGTGGATGCTACATGTTGGTCACCCTTGACGAAAGCACTTCTATGACGCACGATTTATTGTCATGGAAGTGGACACTTCCGTGATGATAATTTTGGTAATGTCATGGAACACTTCTACGACAGCACATGTATGACTATCTTGATTCTGTCATAAAATTGTCATGGATGTACATGCATGACAGAAAACGTGACCTACTATGACAAACACGTATCATCACGGAAGTGTATTTTTGTAGTGTTTCATATAGAGTGCATTGAATACTATGAGAAGTTTGATACTTGATGATTGTTTCGAGATATGAAGATGGTGATACTAGAGTCATGCATGACAAAAAACTTGACCTACTGTGACAAACACATATCATCACGGAAGTGTATTTTTGTAGTGAATGCAGCTCAGTATGAAGCCTTGCTCCATGGTCTTCGGATGGCTAAAGAGATAAATCTAAGCCGGGTGAGGTGTTTTTGTGGCCGAACAAGTTTCAGGCACTTGGGATTCTAAGGACCCGCTCATGGCGGCTTACCGCCGCGAGGTTGATGCTATTGCTAGTCATTCCAAAGGTTATCAAGTGGAACATGTGGATCACAGGAAGAATGAGGCAGCTGATGCTTTGAGCCGGTTAGGGTCCCAGTGTAAGCCGGTGCCACCTAACGTTTTCCTTGATATTCTGCATAACCCTTCAGTCAAATTGCCTACGGAGGAAGATCTTGCTATTCCTGACATGGAGGCACAATTGGTGGCGGCTCTTCATGCTATTCCTGACTGGACAGTTCCATATTTGGCTTATATGACCCGGGGCGAGTTACCTAAATATGAGACTTTAGCCAGGCAGATAACCCGGCGATCTAAGTCAATGACTATTGTCAATGGAGAGTTGCATCACTGTAGTGTCTCAGGGGCGTTTCAACATTGTGTTTCTCCTGAAGAAGGCCGTGAGATCCTACGAGAGATTCATGAAGGAGATTGTGGTCATCATGCCGGCTCTACATTTCTTGTAGCCAAAGCTTTCCGTCATGGGTTTTATTGGCTGACGGCTCATGCTGATGCGGAGGATTTGGTTAGTAAATGTGATGGTTGTCAGAAATTTTCAAGACGAGCTCATGTGGCGGCACAAGAATTGCGGATGATTCCAATTACTTGGCCGTTTGCAGTCTGGGGGCTAGATATGGTTAGACCTTTCAAAAGGTCCAAAGACAAAAAAACTCACCTTTTGGTGGCAGTTGACAAATTCAAAAAGTGGGTTAAGGCAGAGCCGGTCAGTAAGTGTGACACTGCAACAGCGGTTCAGTTCATCCAAGAAGTGATTTTACGGTTTGGCTTTCCTCATAGCATTATAACTGATAATGGCACTAATCTGTCCAAGGGTGCTATGAAAGAATTTTTTCAACGAGAGCATATTCGTCTTGATGTAGCATCAGTGGCTCACCCCCAGTCCAATGGTCAAGCTGAAAGAGCCAATCAAGAAATTTTGAAAGGCATCAAGCCCCGGCTTATGGTCCCTTTGCAGAGGACGCCAGGTTGTTGGGTGGAGGAATTGCCCTTAGTGCTATGGAGTATCAATACTACCCCAACAGATCTACATGTTACATGCCTTTCTTCATGGTTTATAGAGCAGAGGCGGTTCTCCCTAGTGACATCCATCACGATTCGCCCCATGTGGCGGCTTATGTTGAAGCTGATAATGAAAAAGCACGTCAGGATGCTCTTGACCTGTTGGATGAGGAGCGTGACCGTGCGGCGGCTCGTTGGGTGATTTACCAGCAAGACTTGCGCCGTTATCATAGCCGCCGGGTTAAAACCAGGACCTTCCAAGAAGGAGATTTGGTGCTCCGGATCATCCAGGATCAAACCGACATGCACAATCTATCCCCACCTTGGGAATCTCCTTTTGTGGTCAGCAAAAATCTGAACAATGGGTCATACTACCTTATCGATGTTCGAGACCACAAGGACTCACACACGTCGGAGGAGGAGACCCGCCGGCCGTGGAATATTGCTCATCTTCGGCCTTATTACACTTGAGCCACCGGCTCTTGGGATGTATATATTTCTATCAATGTATATATTATGATGAATATAATAAAGCCGACATCCCTGAAAAATTCAGGGCCTCTGTCATTTCATTTTTGAGAATAATGAGTCTTTATTTTCAATTCATATGATCACTTGGGGGCTTCCTGCTCATTGAGCATAGCTAGGACTACCCTCTTGATCCGGCTTGTACGCCATGATTACCAAATACTTGGGGGCTTCCTGCTCATTGAGCATAGCTATGACTACCCTACTGATCCGGCTTATACGTCTGGAATCAAATATTACTTGGGGCTCCTTGTTAATGAACATAGCTTTCTTGACCCTTGTAATAGGCTTGGACGCTAGATGTATTCACCAAAAAATCCGGGTTATCCTGCCTTTGTTTGTCTGCCGCTCCGACCAAGTAATCCTGGAATGACTTGCTGTACTCATGACAATCAATTTTCTAAAAATACCCTGAGTTTGTCAAAGTTAAAACGACAATTGGTCATGTTAGGTCTGACTTATGGGTTTGAATTAAGGTTTAACTCAATGGCTACGCGGCCCTTGAATAACGCTTGACATGCAGGCTTGGCTACCTATGAATGCCTTGTCTTCTATTTTTTCTGTTTTTTATTTGATTTTTTGAAATTGATTTTTTACCGTGTTGATACATGGTAAAAACTGATAAAGTCCATGTTTGCCTTATGGTTCATATATGAATCTACCCAGAGTTTTACTAAACCGGCCTAGTTTTGGACTTTAAGTTGCCGGTGTATGATGATTATGTGCTTGGAGTACTAGCTCTAAGCTTTGGGATGTTACCCCTTGCTGCATATGGTGTTGTAAGCCGATGATATGAATAAATTGAACAGGGCGTTGTGCTCTCAATCTTTGGGTTGTAACCCTTACTACACGACGTATGATAAGCCGACAGTTTGAACAAATATCACAGGTATGATATTTATTTTGTTGTGATTATATGAGGTTTTGATAAACCGGCCCTGATTACGGACTATTTAGTCATCAGTGGTTTTTATGTGGGGTATTATGTCCTGCCCTGGGGTATGCCGACAAGGCACTTGTTATCTGCTCAGGTGCAGGGAAAGATGATAAACATGGTCTGCATAATTGATGATATTATAAGCATAAGTGGTAGATCTTCAAAGGACGGATCAACAGTGTTATGCAAACAAAATGTGCATGATGGCACGGCAGATCAGTGCTTAACTAGCCTATTACATGGCTCCGTGAGCCCAAATAACTAAGTGTTTTTTCAAGCAATGCCTGATGATGCAAATTATGAACCGTCCAGCGGATCAATTCTCCTGGTCTTTGCAGCTTGAAGCTTTTGGGTCATCCCGCGCTGGTTCTTCTTCTCCCTCCACCACCTGGAAGTTAAGCGATGACCAATTGGTGCCAGTCAAGGCTTGGAATTCAGCTTCATCATCAATAAGCTCAGACGGATTGATTTCAGGGGCAAAAGTATGATTACAAATTGGAGGGATAAGGTCTGCAATCTTGTAAGCCGGCGTGGGCATTTTCTGGTTCTCCACGGTATAAGCTGCCTGATATTTGGACATATATGTTTCTTCAGCAATCAAGCTTGCCAATGGACGCATCTCCTTGACACAAGCAGCAAAATCTTTCTTCTCAAAAGGATACCCGTCCTCTTTGAAGCTATGGCAGCCAGTGGCTAGTTCGTTCGGGTCTAATTCTGCCTGCCATGCGTTCGCCCGGCTTAAAGCCGTAATGGCACCGGCTCTGGCAGCTAACCGCTTGTTCTCTTAAATTCTAGTAGGCAGGAAAGAAAGTTGGCTTAGGACATTGCTGAGAAGATATGGTGCTTGCTTGCTTGAGGAGATGGTGGCTATTGTGCACTGAGCTCCAGTGTACAGTTGTTCTACTAGTGTGTAAACCGCCTTGAGTTTTATCAGCA
This sequence comes from Triticum urartu, assembly GCF_003073215.2. NCBI lineage: Eukaryota > Viridiplantae > Streptophyta > Magnoliopsida > Poales > Poaceae > Triticum > Triticum urartu. The sequence continues at coordinate 584,534,270 of NC_053024.1, forward strand.
TTTCTTTGCCAAGATTGCTACTTTTGGGGCCGACATGACATATTATGATTAAGTAACCAGACGGCTTACAAAATGGAGTGTGGAAAGTCATTACAATATAAAAGATCTTACCAAAAATAGAAAAGGTCATCCGTGTGATATGATGCTTCCAACTAGTAAGTTCTGTGGTGACCTCCTCCAACGAGGCCTCATCTTTTTCAGCCCTCTGGATCAGGGCAGCCTTCTCTTCAGCCCAGGTGGTTTTCTCAGCATGAAACTCAGCTTTTAAGCTTTTCATTCTCATCCAAGCTAAACTTAAACTTGGAGTCAGCCTTCTGGGTCTCAGCTTCTTGTGCTTCAAGCCAGGCTTTTAAATCAGTGAACTGAGATTGAAATTGACTGGATGTTTCCTACAAGAACAAGGTCAAAACAGCTATGCACAATTATGATAGGGTCTTATACAAAGAAAAGTCCCAAGCCCTTTGCAAGCAATATCACGTGGCACTTGGGGGCTAATGGGTGCATAAAGTTTCTTTATGAAGCAGTAAACATTGATAAGTCCTGAGCCCTTTGCAAGCAATATCACTTGGCACTTGGGAGCTAATGGATGCAAAGTTTCTTTTATGAAGCAGTGGCAAACGACTCCGGTTCGTCCTTTTCAAGTTAACCCGGTTTGTAAGGGTGACTAGATGAGATTTTTATGACAGTGATAAGTCGTGGTTTATTCATATGGATTCAACCGACCCTTGGGGGCTATAGCTGCAAAGTTGATCACTATTAACTAAAGACCCGGCTCAACTTGATAGTTTAAGCCGGCCCTCGAGGGCTACAGGTGAAAAGTTGATTCTTGAAAGTCCCGACTTATCTTCATAAGTTTAATCCGGCCCTTGAGGGCTATAGGTTTTGATTCAGATGCATAGGTAAAGGCTATTTAACAAGTCTACAGTATATTTTATTCTATCATATTCAGTAGACTTGGGGGCTGAAGGAATATATCTTATATTAAAGCAGAAATTGATACCTCATATTTCTGATGCATGTGCTTAACCATGTCAATCTCCATATCATGGCTATTGTGTACTTGGCTGAGATAGTCGGAGAGGATTTCACTAATATTCAGATGAGATTAATTGGCCATGTCAAATTTGACCTTGCGCTCCTTGATCAATTCTTCTTTGGTAGAATGTTTTGCTAGAGCAACAAGATTCCCCAGTTATTGAAAACCAGTGCCAGTGATCAGAACTTCCTTAGTGTTTGGTTCTGAAGGCTTGAATGGGCTTGGCGGTTCAACACCCAAGGGATCGACAATTATATCCTCAACAGAGGTACCAGGATTTTCTAGTGGCGGGTCATCAGCAGGTTCCTCTGGCTGTTGCACGGAGGCCTCAGATATTGGTGCTTGTTTTTTCGGTTCATGAGTCTTGGGGTCTTCTGTTGGCTTGTTTATTTTAGCCTTTTTGCTAGGTTTTGCTTTTCCACTACAAGAGGATTCAAAAAGTCAGTATGAGTTTAGAGATGTGGAAAAACACAGAGAAAGTTGGTACCTAGGAGCAGTCTTGAAAGCCAGAAGCCGAGTCTGAGATGAATCGCCAGACGAAGAGTGAGAGGTCCCTTGATAATTTGAGTTAGAAGGGTTAAGTGCTTGACGAATAAGATCCGCCTTGGAATAAATAGAGTTAGAATTTTGAAGTACCCGGCGTTTGTGTGGGGCTGGTGTGTTAGTTAAACTGGAGGAAAGCTCTCCGCCTCCACTAGTCTGGGTTCTGCGCCGGTACTCATGTTGTTGTTGCTTCAACAAAACGTTGGGATCCAAGTGAGCTAAAGGGTGAGAAAATCTTACTTTCCGGGTCACTCGTCGAATTTTCTGTCTTGGCAAAGGCTCTAAGTCGGAGGAAATAATAGTTACCTCATCATCACCGCCTGGCTGGTGTCACATCCCTAGTTCTGGTATGACCTAGGCTAGCCTTCTTGTGAGCATCATGTTTAAATTTTATTTAAATTTGAAATGGGGATTTGTGAAACCCTCATAAATCGTTTCTGGAAATAACCTAGATAAAAATTGCTCCATAAGGTCCAAGAAAATGTTCGTGTCTCTCTTTGAAAATATTGGTCAGAGGTAAAATTCAAACCAATATTATGAAGAGCTCATAAATATTTATTTTGGCCATTTGGAATTAATGCAATAATTATTTGCATTGGATATATATATGTTATATTCATTTATATATGTCCAATAATTCTGATTTTTAAGTGAGGGGCTCTAGAATATTTCAACTAGCTCCTACACTAAATTTCAGAAGAAAAATAAATTGATTTAGTGTTTTACTAAAACAGGAAACAAATTACAGAATTAGAAAAGAAAACAAAAAAAGGAAAAACCTTACCTGGGCCACTTGCTGGCCTGGCTCTGTGCCGGACCAGCCAACTGGCCAACGCCAGTCACCCCCTACCTCTCGCTAGGAGGCTAGGGGCGCGTGGTTGCCGCGCGCACGCACGCGCTGCACCACCTCCTGCTTCTGCCGACATCTGGACGAGGGGATAAGCTCCCCCTTGCGTCTGGATTGCGCCCACCTCCTTTGTTCTTCTTCCCCTTCTCTCCCTCGCTCTCTCCCACTGTGACCGAGCGCATTTGTCACCGCAGCTCGCCGCCGTCGTAGCTATCGCCTCCCCCTCGCCCTCTCCTCGTGTCTGCAAGCTCCACCGCGACGCCTACTTCGTCTCCATCGAGCCACGCGCCGCGGGAGGCCCTGGAACACCGTCACCGCCGTCTTATTCATCGCCGGCCGCCGGAGATCGCCATCACCGTTCCGCCTGCGCTGGACCTCCCCCGAGCTCGCTGACACCTCCGCAGGATCCGCTGTGATCCCCGCCGTCGTCTCCCCCTCTCCATTTTGTCACTCGCGCGCTGTAGCTGTGCTAACCACCGGACCCGAGCGGTCGCGCCGCCGTGGATCCTCACAGTCGTGGCCAGAGCCACCGCAGCTCGCGCCGCGCATGCCATCGCGCTCAGGAGCCTCCCAGAAGACCAAAACCACGCTTCGCAGCCCCTGTTGTACCCCGCAGCCACATCCTGCTTGGACCCGTTCTTCGGCCGCCACCCCGAGCTTCACTTCGGCGAGCTCCGGCCACCCCGTGTCCTCCCGTCGCCTCCCCTGGATGCGCAAGAGCCCGGGCTACGCCCCGGTGCCCTTAGCCGCCACCCCCTTAGCTTCCAGAGGTCGCCGGTGATGACCTCGCCGGCCTGACAGTTGGACCCCACCGGTAGGAGAACAGTTTAGGACTAATCCCCCCATTAGTGACACTGACAATGGGCCCTGGCGCCCTAATCTTTTAGTTAAATTAGAAATAACCCCCTGTTAACCTGTGACACTGACGTGTGAACCCCACATGTCAGGTTTGACCTGGTCAGCACTATTGACCTGCTGATGCAGGCATGACGCAGTGCTGACTCGATAAATGATTTTCTGGATTATTTCTATTTTGGAAATTCCAGAAAATTAGCTAAACTTCTAAAATTCATAGAAATTCAACCGTAGCTCAGATTGAAATAATTTATATATGAAAAATTATCAGAAAAATGCAATCTATCCATCCGTACCATTTTCATGCATGATAAACCAACTTATACTTGCTGTATAGTTGAAAACATATGAATGGCATTTATAAGAGTTTATTTTGGAGATGCATTTGAACCTTTGGTTCAAGACTTCAACCAAATGAATGCTAGTTGCATTAACTCAAACAACATCACATATTCATGCCATGTTAATGCATCATATTGTTGCATATGCTTGTGTATTGATTGCCGACACCGTTCCTTCTGGATAGGTCCTTCTCCAGAGACCGATCCAGAGTACCTGTCAGAGGAGCAGTGCCCCCTGTTGATCTACCAGGAAAGCAAACCCCCTTGTTCATTGCGATACAATCCTAACCTCTCGCTCCTGCTCTCTTTTATTGCATTAGGACAACAACGATTCAACTGCTAATTTATGCTGCGGTAGTTGAACCCATTCCTCTGCATGACCTGTCATTGCCACAGTAAATAGTTAAAACCCACTAGCATGTGTAGGAGTTGATTGAGCCATGTTGTGTTCCTACCATGCCATGCCTGCTATTGCTTAGAGTTGTGTCAGGTCTGATTCATCGGGAATGAATTGGAGTGTTATGATATGTTCTGGTGCTGAGAGTTAAGCGCGTGAACACGATTTGGTAAAGGTAGCGGTGAGATGCCATGTAGGAGTACATGGTGGGTTGTCTCATTGGGACCGTCCTTAAGAACTGAGTTCTATATAAGTTTTCCAATGACTAGTTACTACCACACATTGGGCTCCGGGCGCTCCAAGCTCTCTCGACTTATTAGCCAACTTGATCTCTGTCCAGGAGTTGCAAATAGTTTCTAGTGTTTGTAGGTAGTGTTAGTAGTCTACCAAGTGGCACCCGGCCAGGTGGGCTTGGGACAGAATAGGCACAGTGGCACGGTGTACCAAGTGGCACCCAGATGGTGGGCTTGGGAACCCTGCTCACATCGTTTGGGGCCATGAGCGACACCCCGGCTGGATCTCCTTGCGGATGGAACCCGAATAGGAGATAAACCTGGATGAGAAACTTGTGTGGTTAGTCAGGTCGTGGCCGACACCCTCGCTGGGCTTCCGCTTAAAGGTTGCCGAGTACACGTCGTGTAAACGGCAATAAGTGGTGAGAGCGTGTGTGAAGAAGTACACCCCTGTAGGGTTTTCATGATCTATTCGAACAGCCATGTCCTCGGTTATGGACTTCTTGGATGCTTACGTGGTACATAAACAACTTGAAGTGGATACTCTAAAATGCTCAAGACAAGTGTGAGTGCTATGGATGGCCTTCTCGTAGAGAGACGGGGATGAATCCATAGTAGTGTATTGACGTGGTGATTAGTGGACTCGTGTGCGCTACCTCACCTCAAAGAAGTTTCTCGTTGTCATAGAACAGGATAGCCACTGAGTCAAAGCTGGCTTGCTGCAACTAAACCCCACATTACCTTCTTGGTACAAATGCATGTATGATAGGATCTGATGTAACTCTTGCTGAGTACCTTTGTACTCACGTTTGCTTTATTTATGCTTTGCAGGTGAGACATCTGTCTCACTAGTAGTTCCGCTTGGACTTCGACGAGTAGCTTGTTACCTCAGCTACGATCTTGTCCCCTTGGGAGGGACTTGTAGATAGTCAGGCTTCTCAGCCTTTTTCTTTTGTAGTTGTCTGTACTCAGACATGTAATGCTTCCGTTGCTTGTATGCTCTAAATGATGGGTCATGTGACCTCTGTTTGTATTAATTTTATCTGGCTCTTCTGGGCCTTTATCTATATGAGCTTGCGTTATGTTGTGATGCCATGTTGTATAGCACATACTTGCATGTTATGCGTACGTGTAACGTGTATTGCTATGTGTGGGATCCGACAACCTAGTTCTCTATCTTTGGTAGAGCCTCTCTTATGGGGAAATGTAGTCTAGTGCTTCCACCGAGCCATGGTAGTCCACTACAGCCCGGTTTACCGGAGTCCTGCTAGCCCAGCACTACTGCTTCGGAACACTTAGACTGGCCGGCATGTGATTCACTTTGTTCTTGTGTCTGTCCCTTCGGGGAAATGTCACACAGTGACTTCCGGAGTCCTGCTAGCCTGCTACAGCCTGGATTCCTGGAGTCCTGTTAGCCCAGTTGCTACAGCCCGGATTCACACGCTGATGACCGACATGCTCGATGTTGTTTCATGTATGCCTATTCCTGTAAGTTAGTGCCACTTTGGGTTCACGACTAGTCATGTCGGCCCGGGTTCTCGATCATATGGATGCTAGCGACACTATCATATACGTGAGCCAAAAGGCGCAAACGGTCCTGGGCTAGGTAAGGCGACACCCGTGGGAATAATGTGCGTGAGGCCGCAAAGTGATATGACGTGTTACATGCTACATCGGTGTGACTAAGAATCATGGTCCCGACAGCTTTGGTATCAGAGCCTGACTGCCTGTAGGATTACCAAGCCAACCTGGTCGAAATTGAGTCTAGAAATTCTTTAGCTATATAGGGGAATTGATTGTGGAAGGGAACGTAAGGCTCTTTTTACTCCTTATACCTCATGCCTTCTGATTGATTCATCCTATCTTTCCTACGGGGTTAAGGAACTAGGCTTTCTCTTCCGTCTATCAGGATCATGTGTTACTACTCCGTAGTCTCTAAGGATTGGTTGATCTGAGTCATATCCCAGTTCGAGTACCTCGGTGTAGCCTGTTTAGTAATATCTCAGAACCTTGAGTGATGATGTTGAGTTCGGTGCTACCCCGTCTTTTGCAGAATGTCTCATTTTGAGCATTTTCCTGCCGTTATGCTGCCAGATTTGTCCTAGGAGTTTGAGAGATACTAAATTTCCTTGTGCTACATCTTGCATCCTATAGTTGTTGTTGACCTCGACCTTGGTTCTGCTTCTCAGGATGTCGTCGGTTAACCGAAGTTCTGTTGCTTGTTGCCTGAACCACGGAGGTGTTAGGGATGGGGAGGATCCTCCCGACCAGCCTTCGTTGGCAGAGTTCATGTTAGAAATTAAGAGGAACAAGCATGAGACTAACCACTTGTTGGCACGGATCGAGGAGAACACCGCCCATCATCGTAATGAGTTGGTTTCCATCACCGATTTCATTGGTTTCAAACCGCCTACCTTCCATCATTCCATTGAACCACTCGATGCAGATGACTGGTTCCGTAGTATCACACACAAGCTGCGTTCCGCGAGCGTAGCTGAAGGTGACAAGGTCACCTATGCTGCTTATCACCTGGAAGGTCTTGCTAGTCTTTGGTGGCAGTACTATGAGGCTACGCTTCCAGCTGGCCAGATACCCACCTGGAGAGATTTCACTGAGGCTTTTCGCGAGCATCACATTCCTCAGGCTCTCATTGACCGCAAGCGAGAAGAGTTCTGTAGTTTCACCCAGAGTAAGATGGCTATTGATGCTTACAACAGAGAGTTTGAGAACCTCGCCCGCTATGCTACAGAAGAAGTGTCCACAGATGCCAAGAAGCATGCTAGATTCCGGAAGGGTCTCAACCCCAAGTTGCGTCGTGATCTCCAGCTGCATCACTTTGATACATTCCAGGCCCTTGTGAACAAGGCCATTAATGCAGAGACAGCTCAGCTCACTTACGAGGAGTCTCGTAAGCACACCCGTGATTTGGGTTCTTCCTCTGGTTCTAGTTCTCAGAAGCGCCAGATTGGGGTTCCGAACTCCGCTCTTCCACCCGGTTATTCGCCGAGGCCATCTTATGCGGTACCTTCCCCAGTTAAATTGTATGATCTACCCAGGCCTATTGGTAGACCGCTTGTCAATACGGGTCCACGTCCTACTTCAGGGACTTTCTTCACATGTGGAGAGCCAGGACACTACGCACATGACTGCTCTCAAGCCAACTATGCTCCACCCCAGCCCGAGGAGTCTGTTCTTCGTGGTAAGCCATCACGCAAGACAATCAGTGTCAAGTCAGCTTCCAATGAACGCGGACATGTGCATCACGTCTCAGCTAAAGACACTCATGATGATCCGGATGTCGTTCTTGGTACACTCCTTGTCAACTGCCATCCAGCATCGGTTCTGTTCGATACTGGAGCATCTCACTCCTTCATTTCTGAAAGCTATGCTAACTTGCACAACATTTCATTTTGTGATATGCCCTCTCCACTAGTCATTCAAACTCCTGGATCCAAATGGCAAACTTCTAGTGTAAGCCATGGTAATGAAATCCTTGTTGACAGACTTGTATTCCTTGCATCACTTATAGCCCTCAAGTCTACAGATATTAACATCATCTTGGGTATGGACTGGATGAAAGCTCATTATGCCAAGATTGATTGTTACACCAGGTCTGTTCAGCTTACACATCCATCTGGCAAGATAGTCACTGTCTCCACTAGAGTTGCAAAGCGTCAACTCTATTCTCTTAATGTCAGCCCTCTTCCAGACCTTGAGGATATCCCGGTAGTCCGTGACTTTCCGGATGTCTTTCCAGAGGAACTGCCAGGTATTCCACCTGACAGAGATGTAGAGTTTGTCATAGATCTTATCCCCGGAACCGCCCCAATTTCTAGGAGACCTTACAAGATGGCACCCTTAGAGCTAGCTGAGCTTAAGAAACAACTTGATGAGTCCTTGCAAAAGGGTTTCATCCGTCCTAGTTCTTCTCCCTGGGCTTGCCCTGTCCTCTTCGTTTAGAAGAAGGATGGTACCACTACTAGGAAAAGGGCTATAGATAGGATTGACACTAATGGCGCACCAGGGAAGTAGTGCGCCACTGCTATATACTAATGGCGCACCAGTTGGTGATGCGCCATTAGTGTGGAAGACACTAATGGCGCACCAGAAAACAGGTGCGCCACTAGTGATAATTTATTTTATTTTACATACATACTAATGGCGCATCCTATGTCTGGTGCGCCATTACTAGTTCTAACTAGTAATGGCGCACCAGACAAGGAGTGCGCCAGTACTGAAGTTTTTTTTTATTCTTTTTTTTGCAAAACTACTAATGGCGCACCGCTTCACCGTGCGCCATTAGTAGTTTAAACTACTAATGGCGCACCCTGTAAAAGTGCGCCATTAGTATATATATATATTTTACTTTTTTGCAAAACTACTAATGGCGCACCACCTGCAGGTGCGCCATTAGTAACCAGGGTTACTAATGGTGCATGTGCAGGTGGTGCGCCATTAGTAACCTGGGACCCCAACAAGATATTTTGGACAGCCCCACACCTACCCACTCACTTTCCCCACTTCATTCCCTCCACCTCCTTCTCCAAGCTTTCGGCTACCTCCTCCTCCTCACCTCATTTCCACCATAGATTCATCAAAATTAAGTGGTGAAATTACCTTTTTTTGATAGGTAAGTAAGGGGAAAGCTACCTTCATGATGTAGATCTACTTTTTTTCTCCCTAGCTCGCTCCAACAACGTGCACATGCACTTTTTGTGGCCTAGCTAGATCTATGTATGTTTGTGGTGTTGCATGTGTTTGTGGTGTTGCATATATGTTTGTGTTTGTAGGTACCGGTATTTGAAATGCGATAGTTGCCAATATTTTGCCGGAATGTTGATTCATTTCCGTTTCGGCGAGAATTTTGGCACTATGCATTATTTTTGGTCCTATTTTTAGGGAAGGTCATGCCAAATTTTTTCTTGGTTCTAAAATATTGTTTTGCTCTACCCCGCAGGAGACCATGGTCCGCACGATGACCGAAGGCATCATGAATAGGTTTTTGAGCTCCGCAAAGGCCGAGATGCTTCAAAAGAACGAGATGGAGATAAGATGTCCGTGTCGAAGATGCAAGCTGAAGAGCCTTATTGCGGACCCGGATTCCGGGCAGGTGCGGGACCACCTGCTCTTGCGTGGTTTCATGGATGGCTATCGGTGGCAAGGTGATGAAGATGACTATGAAGTCGTCCATGGGGGCCGGGCAAGAAATTAGGAAGGGCAACAGGACAAGTACCACCGCGGCGAGGGCGGGCGAGAAGATGAAGAATCTCCAGGACATGATCACGACGGTGATGCTGTACATAGTCATCATGTAGAAGATGCCGTACATGATGATGAGGAAGATCAAGACGAAGGGAATGATCATGAAGATGAAGATGCCGGAGCAGACGACGATGGAGGCTGGGTGCAGGACCCTCATATTCAAGAGCTGCTTCTCAAGTAGACGGATAACGCAAGAGTTGCCGCTCGAGAGAAAGCCAAGCTGGATCAACTGGAGATAGACGCGGTTACTCCATTGTATGAAGGATGCAGGCCTGAGGATACCCGCCTGAAAGTAACGCTCATGGCTCTGGAGATGAAGGTAAAACACAAAATGACCGACGCATGCTTCGACGAGAACATGTCATTCTGGCACGAACGTCTTCCCAAGGGGAACAAGTGCCCGACCAGTTTCGAGGAGGCGAAGAAAATCGTGGGTCCTCTGGATTTACCGCACGTGAAATACCATGTGTGCATGAACAATTGCATCATTTATCGGGACGAGCACGCGGAGTCTTCCATATGTCCGGTGTGCGGCGTCACTCGATACAAGAAGAAGAAGAAAGCTCCTCGAAAATCGGTGTGGTACTTTCCGATCACTCCTCGTCTGCAGCGGTATTTCACGGACCCTAAGGTAGCAAAGCTCCTGCGTTTGCATGCGGATAGGGAGGAGAAGAAGCGGGAAGATGACAGAAATGATCCGGAGATAAATAAAAAAGACAAGATGCTGAGGCACCCTAAGGATGCAAGCCAGTGGCAAGCGTTGAACTTCGAATACCCAGAATTTGGGAAGGATCCAAGGAACATCGTGCTGGGCGCGAGCACTGATGGAGTCAATCCATTTGGCAGCCAGAGAAGCACACATAGCACGTGGCCTGTGTTTGTGTGGATGTATAACCTTCCCCCCCTGGTTGTGCATGAAGAGGAAGTACATTCACATGAGTATGCTAATTGAAGGGCCGAAACAACCAGGGAACGACATCAATCTGTATCTGGGGCTGCTGAAAGAGGAGCTAGACACGCTGTGGAAAATGCCAGCCAATACGTGGTACGCCGCAGAGAAAGAATATTTCCCTATGAGAGCCGCACTGCTCACGATGGTGCACGACTATCTCGGTTACGGATATCTCGCGGGGCAGGTACTCCATGGATTTTCTGGATGCGTAAGGTGCATGGATGACACAACGTATCACCGGCTAGATAGAGATCCTGGGTCTTTGAAGACCGTGTTCATGGGACATCGAAGGTGGCTTCGCGAAGATGACCCGTGGAGGAAACGCAAGGATCTGTTCGATGCTGAAACCGAACCCCGAAAACGCCCGCGTACGAGGAGCGGCGAGGAAATAGACGAGCTGTTGAAAAATTGGAAAGATTGCCCACTGCCGGAAAAGAAGCAAAAGGCGCCAGAGCCGGGAAAGAAGCGAAAGGCGCCAGAGACGCTGCTAAAGGTATGGAAAACGAGGTCTGTTTTCTGGGACTTGCCATACTGGAAGATCCACCGTGTGCCTCACAGCCTTGATGCCATGCATATCACGAAGAACGTGTGCGAGAGTCTACTTGGTACCCTGCTCAACATGCCAGAGAGGACCAAAGATGGGCCGAAAGCAAGTGCAGACTTGAAATCAATGGGCATCAGGCAGGAAGCAGGACACAGAAACTCGTCGCAAAGGCAAAAAGGCCAAGAAGACCGGAAGTGACTACCCTCCCGCGTGCTTCACTCTAAGTCAGGAGGAGATCGAGCAGTTTTTCACCTGCCTCGTAGGAGTAAAACTTCCTTACGGTTACGCGGGGAAGATAAGAAGATACCTAGACCCAGCGAAGCAGAAGTTCAGCGGGATGAAGTCTCACGACTGTCACGTGCTGATGACGCAGATACTTCCAGTTGCAATCCGTGGGATCATGGACGCGCACGTCCGTGAAACGCTATTTGGCCTATGCAACTTTTTCGACGTCATCTCTCGGAAGTCGATTGGCGTGAGGCAACTCAAAAGGCTACAGGAAGAGATCATGGTGATACTATGCGAGCTTGAGATGTACTTCCCGCCCGCATTCTTCGACGTTATGGTGCATCTGCTGGTCCATATCGTGGAGGATATCATCCAACTCGGGCCGACATTACTGCACAGCATGATGCCGTTCGAAAGGATGAATGGTGTCATCAAATGATACGTTCGCAACATGTCATGTCTAGAGGGAAGTATAGCCAGGGGCTTTCTGACTGAAGAGTGCATCTCCTACTACACGAATTATCTAGGCATCGAGAACCCCGTTGGTCTGCCCGTTAACAGGCACCTCGGCAGGCTCGCTGGATGGGGTCACCGTGAGGGTCGCCGTGAAATGCATGTCGACTTCGAGGGTCGACTCGCCGACTTTGAAAGAGCAAACCTAGTCGCACTACAACACATAGACGTGGTCGATCCTTGGGTGGTAGAGCACAAAACCTTTATTGAGAAGACGTACAATGACCGAGGCCAACAGAGGACGGACAGAGATATAATCAAAGAGCACAACTCATGTTTCACGCATTGGTTCAAGCAGAAGCTTCTGTCGTACCCTTTACATGAGGATTCTTCCGCGGAAGAACAACTCATATTCGCCTTGTCACAGGGCGCCGAGCACAACCTGATGACCTATGAGGCGTACGATATCAACGGCTACACATTCTACACCGAGAACAAGGACATGAAGAGCGATGGTTATCAGAACTCTGGTGTAACGATGGAATCCTACACCGGTAACGACAAGGACAGATACTACGGAAGGATCGAGGAGATCTGGGAGCTGAGCTACGCTAGAGAGAAGGTCCCGATGTTCCGTGTCAGATGGGCCAAGAGCGTCCTAAAAGAAGACAGGTATTTCACCACCATGGTTATACCCAAAGCCAAATCCAAGACCGCAGGCGCAAACGTTACCGCGAAAAATGAGCCATGGGTACTGGCTTCCCAAGTGGACCAATGCTTTTTCATTACCGACCCGTCAAAGCCCAGTCGTGTTGTCGTGAGGAGAGGCAAAAGGAAGATCATCGGAATGGATGGATTAGCCAATAAGCAAGACTTCGACAAGTACGGCGACCCGAAGATCGAACATGACGACGATGATGAAGTAGCAGCACACACCACAAGAAGAAGCAGGACCACCCTACCTAAAGGACGTCTGTTCCACAGAAGAACTCCATTTGCAAAAAAGAAGGGTAAGAAGATTATGAATAGATAGCTAGCTAAGATCGATTGTATTTAAATTGTAGTCTTCATTTCTCGATTGTATTTCATGGGCACTTTTTGAAATCATGAATATTTTTAAATTTCACGGGCACTTTTTGAATTCATGAGGACACTCGATCTCGATCCCCCTCCACCGCCGCTGACGAGCACCCGGCCCCCCGCACCCTCCCCCGCTCCACCGCCGCCAACGGGCACCCCCCGCACCCTCCCCCGCTCCACCGCCGCCGCCGATGATATTTTCAAGTAACAAATTTGAATATATTTTTAAAAAAATTATTACTGTTTTTATAAAAAATATTACTGTTATGATTTAAACAAGTTTGAACATATTTAAACACAAATAAATATCAAACAACATTTAAAATGCAAAAAAAATAATGCGGAGCCTGGGAATCGAACCCAGGAGCTCCTGGTGTGTGTGCTGCGTGCTGACCAGTCGGGCTAGTGGGTGGGTTCTGATGTGGATTGGGTTAGGTGCAATATAACCTGTGCAGCGGTGCACCATTGCTATCTAAAAAAAGATTTCTAATGGCGCACCGCTGCAGGGTGCGCCATTGCTATCTAAAAAAAGATTTCTAATGCGCACCGCTGCGGGGTGCGCCATTGCTATCTAAAAAAAGATTTCTAATGGTGCACCGAGGTGTGGTGCGCCATTAGTAAGCTTCCCCCGAGCTATCTCCCTCTCCCTCGCCAGATCCCCTTCGACCCTCTCTCCCTCGCCACCAGATCCACCCGCGCGCTGCCCTGACCCACGACGCCGCCGCCTCGACCCTCACCGGACTCCACCCCCGCCGCCCCCGCGCCCCCACCCCCGCCGGACTCCACCCCCGCCGCCCCCACGCCCCCGTGCCCCCGATTCCATCTCTCTCTCTCTCGGTCCCTCCATCCTCCAGGCCTCCGCCACCACCGGCTGCCAAGGCACCAACCACCTCCTCGGAGCCAGATCCTCGGAGGCAGCGCCGCCTTGCCAACCACGACGTCGGCCACCTGCTACTCACCAACCCCCATCAACGAGTGGAGCATCTGGTGCCCCCGCCCTCGAGTTCGTCGATGACGCCGTCCTCCAGCCGCTGCCGCCGCAGCCGCCGTCCTCCCGCCCAGGTACCTCTCCTCCTTCCTCCTTACTCCCTCTCCTGTGTTCCTAGGTTCCTAGGTTCCTAGGTTCAGACAGACAGTAATAACTATGTTCCTAGGTTTAGACAGAAAGACAATGGAGAATGGAGATGCCATGCTAGTAATTCGTTCCTTTTCTTCTAAAATTGACAAATTTATCAGTGTTTGTTCCCTGGGTAATGATGAATGGATTCGTGATGGCCGTAGATAAACACCTGCAACGCCTTCTACTGTGACTACTTCACCCCCAACTCCACCTGTAATGTCTGAATTTTGTTACTGATGATGATAATAGTAAAGTTTGTGCACTGTAAATTAACATACGGAAGTAATCTGTTAATCTGAATTTTGTTACTGATGATGATAGGAGATTTGTGCACTGTAGTTTGTTAATCTGGACAGCTTAGTAGCTAATGCATTCAGTTAACCAAAGTTTAGTTCTTGTGTACTGTTATTTGTTAATCTGTTACTCCATTTGTTACTGAGTTTTTCTCTTGGGGTTTAGTAGTGAGAACATGCATGGTCCAGCATTCAGTTGGAGTATAGCCTAGGTTCAATTAGGTTCAGTAGTGCTACTAGGTTTAATATCGTTGCTCCTGTGCTATACTTTGGCAGCCTGGAGTATTATTTCCAAATTGGAGTAGTAGTGACCATGTAGTGTAGTGTTGTGTACTGTAGTTCCCGCTCTTCTCAAATTGGGGTATGTAGTGTAGTGTAGTTCCCTCCTCAAATTACTTGCAAGCATATTGCAACTATTTTCACTCTGTCCTGAAGGTTTTTGACTACACAATCTGTGGTGACCCACACTCTGTTGGTAAACACTCATTGAGTTCGCTCGTGAAGGTATTATATGTTCACATGGTACATTTATGTTTTTCAGCAGCTAATTGATGGTTTGATACATGATACATTTCATGCACAGGGTGCTAGAGCTGCACTTAACTTGCTAAAATCATCCCCTTGTTCTTACTGGTTATGGAAATTCATTGCTTGTCCTATGTTTTCTGTCAGGGTATTGTTCAGGAAGCTTGCTTGAGTTTGTGTCCTTTAATTTGTAAATCTACAGTTCTAGCCACATTTAGGATAAGTTGTTGTATATATTGTCATAAAGTTCAGCAAGAACAGGGCATCAACAGTGCTACTCTAGTATCTAGTTGGGGAGGGACAAATGGACAGGGCATCACTGTAGCTGTACTGCACAACAAACTATTAGTCTTAGGACTAACACTCTTCATATGAGATGAGAGGATTTTTTTAAATGGCTTCTTGCAGTTTTGAAAATTCAGTTTATTCGGTTACTAAAAATTCAGTTAATTCAGTTAGGGAAACAAATTTCAGAACTTTGTTTGCTGTAACATATTGATGTGCTTTGTAAAACTTGTTCATGTACTGAACTACTAATGCCTTGTGATGCTCTGAATTACTTGTGATGCCTCTGAATTACTTGTGATCACATTGAGAAAGACATGCAAAGATGATGATCAAAGATATATATTTCAGATTTGTATAGTTTCAGAGATTTGTATGACCAAAGATACAGTTCAGATTTGAATTGTTTCAGAAATTGGTATGACCAAAGATGCTATTGTATATAAATGGGCTGCTGTAGAACTGTTCTTCATCTTTACAGCGCTGTTGTATAGAAATATGCTGAATTTTCTTCTCTGATTGTTGCTCAAAGAAATTTAGCAAAAAATGGGGTCCTGGGAGACGCCGCTGCTGCTTGAGGCCCTTAAGAGGCCCTTCGTGTCGTGATGATTTTGCAGGTACCCCGAGAGGCCCTTGAGTTTGCCGGAATGTCGATTAACTTCCGTTCCGGCAAATTCGGGTACTCCATATGTCCTATTTTCAGCAAAGGTCATGCTGAAATTTTCCGTGAATTTTAGCATGACTTTGCTAAAAATCGGACATATGAGGTACTTGCTACTAATGCATGGACCGGGGTATCTTAATACTTAATTAAGTAGGATCAACTGCCCCTTTATTCTTGCTGCATTAAACCATAGGTGGTAATAGAGCCAAGTGATTAGGCCCAACTTAGAAATTCTCCTCAGCATCGATAAACCCTAGATGATAAATCCAACATAGGTGGCAATAGAGCCAACTGATTAGTGCCCAGTGATTAGGCCCAACCTAGGGTGCCTCGGCATCGATAAACCCTAAATGATGAAAACTTAGCATTTAGGGTGCCTCGGCGTCGACAAAAAATAAATGATGAAACCTTGGCTTTTAGGGTGCCTCGGTGTCGATGAGAACCTAAATGATGTACGCTTAGGCTTTTAGGGTGCCTCGGCGTCGACAAACCCTAAATGATAAAAGCTTAGCTTTTAGGATGCCTCAGTGTCAACAAACCCTAAATGATGAGACCATGATCTTGTTCCTTGACAATAACCAACTTTTTGACCAAACTTTTTCCCTATTTAGAGCGAAACATGGCCCACAACGATGAGGCCGGAGGTTCGGGCAGCAAGCAATTCTGGGAGCTGTCCCAGGAGTTGGAGGAAGAACCTCACTGCTATGAGGACGCCGCGGAAGACACCGATCCTGACTACACAACCCCTAGTGGCGTCGGGGATGACACCACTGATGATGGCGCTGTGGATGCCACCACTGATGATGGCGGCGCACGCACAGATGGCAGCCAACCGAAGAGGCAACGGAAGGACCGGCGCCCAAACGTGCTCGGCACCGCCAGGGTGGAATTTACTGAAGTGAACTCCGACGGGCATCCGACGGCGCCCAAACACGTAGTCAAGGGGGTACTCGATTCAGCTCGGGTGCATTCTCCGGAGCACCGCCTCGATCAACACCGAGAACCTAAGGCATAAGGACCGAGGGAATTTGTGCAGCCTCCTCTTCACAAAGTTGCACGGACGATACAAGTTCCCCGCTGAGTTCGCAAACACATGCCTCTCGGGTAATAAAGTGAACGGTGCCGCCCTCACAACGATGAGCACGGCCCTGTCTACTTGGAAAAGCACGGTGAAGGCATTGATTAACAAAGGTGATAGTTATGAGAAGGTCAAGGCGAAATATCCTTTGATGAGCGAAGAGACTACAAGGAGTTCAAGATCAAGTGCGAGAGCCCCGCAACCTCCGAATCAAGTAAGTGGAGGAAAGAAATGCGGCAGTTGAACATAGGGGTCCACCAACTCGGTCCCGACGGTTACAGAGTGGCGGAGCCTGTATGGGACAAGGAGGACGCGGAGCGTGCCGAGCAAGGCCTACCGCCCCGCTTCGAGAAATACAGTGACAAGCAGACCAGGAACTTTCTCAGGGCCCGGTACAAGGAGGACCCGGTAACAAAGGAGCTTACCATGGATCCGAAGACCAAGGAGCTTGAGCTTGTTCTGGTAAGGAATACACCCCCGCGTAATTAGCTCCATATGGTTGCATTCTAATTAATCCCCAATACTTCTAAATGGTTCACGTTCCTTCCGCAGGACAAAGAAAGCAGTAGCGCGGGGTCGTCTCAGAGCTCCCCTTTCGACACCCCTTTGAATAGGGCGTTGAACATAATGAAAAACAAGGATAAGCTCAGTAAGCCAACGTGAGCTAGTCGTGTGGCCGGCAAAGGCTTGTCCACAAAATGGTCATCATACTATACCGCTGGTGGGCGAAAGGAGAAAAAGACCAGCTTGGAAAGCCAGTCGCGCGAGGTTGAAGCACTCAAGGCGCAAGTGGCGCGGATTCCGGAGATGGTCCAAGAGCAAGTGCAAAAACAACTGGGATCGATGCTCACCGGCATTATGCCTACCTTGATTCATGGGATAACGACGTGGATTGTGGGTGGCCAACAGGGGCTGCCCCCGATTCCCAGCTTCACGGCCAGCAACTCACACAACGCGCAGGCGGCGCCATTGGTGTCTCTGGCGGCGGCGGTATTGGTCTCTACGGTGGCGGTGCCATTGGTGTCTCTGGCGGGGGCGGTATTGGTGTCTCCGATGCCGGCATTGGAGCTTAATGCACCCGGGTGTACGCCGGCCGGCACCTCGCCAGCAAGAGGCCCCTCCGTCAGTTGCACGCCCGTCGTTGGCGGTGCCTCGACATTAGCCGAGCTCGACGGCATCACGGTAACTAAGCCTCTCAGCCGAGGACTTCATCTCCTTGCCTTTGACTGGGCATCCCTGACGCCCTACATGTTTTCGCAGGGTGCCGCCGACGCTCCTTGCACTCTCCTGCACTTCGTGGGCGGCGAGTTGGTCGATGTCGCCAAGGGCAGAATCGTTCAACCGGGCAACCCCGTGTTCCACGGTAATCCGATGCCACCCACAATGTATAGGGTTGAAGTGGTTCGGGTGCTGCCAGGCTGCAACGAGCTGTTACCTCCGATTCGACCCGCTGGGGCCGACGAAGAAGATGAGATGACCCTCAGCGCCTGCGTAAGCTGGCCCCTGCTTTGGCCGAAGAGCCAGATTCGTTTGGGGGCGGGGGACACCACCCCATAGACAAGACCGCCAGTCATGCCGGCGCCAAGCCATGGCAAGAATGCCGCAACGCTATCGGACATGCCGGACATCCCTATGGCACAGGATCCGGACATGCATATGGCACAGGATCCGGACGACGACGACAACGACGATGGTACATTTACCAACGTCAATAAGTACTTTGCCGAACATGGGTACGGTGACGAGTTCTGCAGGCCTCCTTCTCAAGAACCCAAACAAGACGACCGCGATCTAGCTGGTACGGCGGAGAAACCCAATTGCAACAGGCGTCGTCTAGCGTTCAGTTCTCAGGAGACGCCTCCAGCTGCCGCCTTCACCGAGCCTCAGATAGCGGAGGTGCCAAATATTATCAGCCCCAACACGCTCAAGAAGGCGGTCTGTGAGCAGAACTCGTTCCCATTACAGCAGATCAAGAAGAAGGGCCGGAAACGGCCGACTAAAAAGGCCGCCGATGCGAGCCAGCCGGCACCGAGTACGATCCGTGCTCAGGACGGGCCACCTTCACCTAAGGATATCTCGAGGAGGGTGCATGTGGCGGGTAGGGCGATGCTACCGACGAATATGCTCAATGCTGCAACCGGTGCTATGCGGAGTCTGCACGACAGTGTTCTTTCTTTGGAGAAGCGGCGTCTCAGAGAGAATGATGTGGCATACCCGGTTTTCGTGGCCAAGGTGCCAGAGGGCAAGGGCTTTGTGGATGGAGACATCGGGGGTACAATCGTCCTACGGTTTGATGACATCTTTGCTATGTTTAACCTTCATCCGCTGCACTACACCTTCGTTCGGCTATTTTCGCTGAGTATGGAGATGCGGATCATTAGAGACAAGACCCCGGACATCGTGATCATCGACCCCTTCTACATGCGTGCCAAGCTCTTGAGCAGCGCTGGGGACCGCAAAGTCGCGAGTTCACACCTCGAAGACGTCATTCTGGCAAACCCAGATAAGGATAACTTCCTTGTGGCTTACTTTCCCGAGTAAGTCATCCCTTAGCCGCCCAGTAACATATGATTTCTTAGATTTCGATCGTTTTTTTCCAACATTCCGTGTTTTGTGCAGTGACACACATTGCACACTCATCCTCTTAAGCCTGAAATATTCCATGGCCACGTATTTCGATCCGAACCGTAACTCCAAGATAGACTACACAAATATCAAGAAAGTTCTTGATGATGTTCTCCCCGGCTACGCCAAATCTGGAGGCACCTTCACCAAGGCAGTTCATAAGTACGGCAAGCACGTGTTCACCCACAATGCGACGTTCTGCTGCGTCAAGCAGCTTCTTGGCGGTCAGAAGGATGCCTACTATGCCCTCCATCACATGCGGGCGATCGTAAGGGACCATCATCACCTTCTGCTACCAAATAATCTCAAAGATTGGGCAATCCAGGACGCGGACATCAGACAAGAATTCTTTCGCATCCAGTCGGAGTTTGCGGACATCATCCATCAAGATGTCCTTCATAACTCGGGGCAGTTCTTCCTCAGATATCAACCGTCCAACATTGAGATAGACGGAATGCTACAAATGCAGGCTGACAACGCCCGTGATTTCATGACCATCACGACAGACGGCGGCTTCATCCACGCTCCTATCCATGTGTCGAGTCGAAAGTAGTGATGTGTAGTTCTGAAACATTGATTGGCTCATGTTGTAATTAAACTTTAATGAATTGTATGTCTCTTTGGTTTGGACAGTCGTTCAACTTAGATGTAATTGATGCTATTTATTAGTAGGACCATGAATCATGCTATTAATGTCTTGCTTTTCTTTTCCGATCCTTTTGTTGCATACTTATATATTGCTTATGTATGTATCGTCTGTTGTTTGGCTTGTGCATAGAGATGCCGTCGTATGTCGTGTACAAGGGTAAGGTTCCCGGAGTCTACGACGACTGGGAGGAGTGTCGGAGACAGGTTCACCGTTTCAGCGGTAACAGTTACAAAGGGTACACCACTAGGGTGGAGGCCGAATCTAGATACGCCCGCTATCTAGCGGGAGAGAGGAGGGAGCGTTGGAGGAACCGGATGAAGACCAGTTTGATCGTGATGATGCTCATCGTGATGACCGCAGCTCTCTTATATGTGATGGTAGTTTAGATGATTGATATCGACTTGTAATGTGAAGACAAACTCGATACTCGCGGTCTCAAGACTTGTAATGTTTTATCTTTGTTCGGTCTTTTGAATTCGGAGACTAATATGATGAATTGTATTCGGAGACTAATCTTCTATTGTATTCAATGAATCTGTTGTTGCTGTGTGCTACTGTCTATATTCTATCAAATAATATATTTTGTAACCTGTGCAAAAATCAGAAAAGTAAAAAAAAATTCATACTAATGGCGCATCACCACAAGGTGCGCCATTAGTATGCCAAAGGATACTAATGGCGCATCAAGACAGAGTGCGCCATTAGTATGCCAAGTATACTAATGGCGCATCGATCCGCAGTGCGCCATTAGTGTGCCAAAGGACATGGTTAAATATGGCCCCTGGGAGGCACACTAATGGCGCATGGTGTTATATACTAATGGCGCACTTGGTGGTGCGCCATTAGTAAAAATTACTAGTGGCGTGCTAGTAATGGCGCACCAGTGATGCGCCATTAGTAGGCAAAACTGGTGCGCCCTTAGTAGGCCTTTTCCTAGTAGTGTACGGACCGAATGGTTGTAAATTATCGTCCCGTTAATTTGGTCACGATAAAGAACAAGTATCCGCTCCCCAGGATCAACGACCTGTATGATCAGCTCGATGGATCCTCGGTCTTTTCAAAGATGGATTTGAGGTTAGGCTACCACCAAATCAAGATCAGAAATGGGGACATTCCTAAGACGGCTTTTGTCACTCGTTATGGCCAGTACGAGTACACCGTCATGTCCTTTGGTCTAACCAATGCTCTAGCTACTTTCCCCCTCTTGATGAACTCGATCTTCATGGAGTACTTAGATAAGTTCGTCGTGGTTTACCTCGATGATATCCTTATTTACTCGAAGAACGAGGAAGAGCATGCCGAACATCTTAGACTTGTGTTAGAAAAACTCAGAGAGCGCCGCCTTTATGCCAAGTTCTCAAGTGCGAATTTTGGTTGCCAGAAGTGACCTACCGAGGTCACGTGATATCTGGTAAGGGCATTGCTGTCAATCCCGAGAGAGTTCGGGCCGTTCTTGATTGGACTCCGCCTGAAACGGTTAAGCAAGTTAGGAGCTTCCTTGGCCTAGCCAGTTATTGTCACCGCTTCATTGAGCACTTCTCCAAAGTGGCCAAACCTCGCACGGAACTTCTCAAGAAAGATAAAAAGTTTGAGTGGTCCCCACAGTGTGAGCATAGTTTTCGAGAACTGAAAAGACGCCTGACTTCTGCTCCCATACTTGTGCCACTGGATTTCACTAAGGACTTTATTATCTATTGTGATGCCTCATGACAGGGACTAGGTTGCATCCTTATGCAGGATCGTCATGTGATTTCCTATGCATCTCGACAGTTGCATCCACATGAGGATAATTATCCTACACATGATCTAGAGCTTGCAGCTGTAGTCTATGCACTTAAGACATGGCGACATTACCTTCTCGGTAAACGTTGCGAGATTTACACCGATCACCAGAGTCTCAAGTATATTTTCACCCAACCAGATTTGAACCTTAGGCAAAGACGTTGGTTGGAGTTGATCTTAGATTACGACTTAGGGATTACCTACACCGCATGAAAGGGCAATGTCATGGCTGATGCGCTAAGTCGTAAGTCCTATTGCCACAATCTAATGTTGCAGCAGGGCCAACCACTTCTCCATGAGGAATTATGTAAGCTCAACCTTCACATTGCTCCTCACGGATTCCTTTCTACCTTGGTGGTGAAACCTACTCTTGTGGATTAGATCATCTCTGCTCAGAAGCAGGATACAGGAATTTCCCGCATCAAGAGAAACATTAAGAAGGGAGTTGCTGGATGTTTCTCTATGGATGATCGAGGTGTTGTTTTCTTTGAGAACCGCTTGGTGGTTCCCAAGAACCAACATCTACGACAACTGATTCTTAAGGAGGCTCATGAATCTCCTCTCACAATTCATCTCGGTAGTACTAAGATGTATCAGGAGCTACGCCAGAGGTTCTGGTGGACTAGGATGAAGAGAGAAATCGCTGAGTTCATTGCTAAATGTGATGTTTGTCGTCGCGTTAAGGCAGAACATCAGAGGCCTGCTGGCACCCTTCAGCCTTTAGCTATTCCTGAGTGGAAATGGGATAAAGTTGGTATGGACTTCATCATCGGCTTTCCCAGGACCAAGAGAGGGAATAATGCTATCTTCGTAGTCATTGATCGTCTTTCCAAAGTGGCACACTTCCTACCTGTTCGAGAAAATATCACCGCTAGTCAGCTCGCTGACTTATATATTTCTCGAATAGTTTCACTTCATGGTGTTCCACTAGAGATCAATTCAGACCGTGGTAGTCTTTTCACTTCTCATTTCTGGGAGAGTTTCCAGACTACCATGGGCACCCATCTTTCCTTCAGTACCGCTTTCCACCCTCAGTCAAGTGGTCAGGTTGAACGGGTCAACCAAATTCTCGAAGACATGCTTAGGGCTTGCGTTATCTCATTCGGTATGGATTGGGAGAAGTGTCTTCCCTTTGCCGAGTTTGCTTATAACAATAGCTACCAATCCAGTCTCAAGAAAGCTCCTTTTGAGATTCTCTATGGACGAAGATGTCGAACACCTTGAACTGGTCAGAAACCGGTGAAAGACAATTCTTTGGACCGGATATGATTAAGGAAGCAGAAGAGCAAGTTCGCGTTATTCGTGAGAATTTGAAAACAGCCCAATCTCATCAAAAGAGTCAATATGACCGTCGTCATAAGGAAGTGGCTTATGAAGTTGGCGACAAGGCTTACCTTCGGGTTACCCCTTTAAAGGGTACCCATCGATTCGGTATCAAGGGCAAGTTGGCTCCTTGTTATATTGGTCCCTTTCTCATTCTCGCTAAACGAGGAGAGGTTGCCTACCAGTTGGAACTACCCCCACATCTTTCTCGAGTTCATGATGTCTTCCACATCTCTCAACTCAGGCGTTGCTTCTCGGATCCCATCCGCGGAGTGGACCATGAAACGCTTGATCTCCAAGATAACCTCACTTATCGAGAGTACCCCGTCCGCATTCTGGATCAAGCAAAGCGTGTCACTCGACGTCATAACATCAAGTTTCTAAAGGTCCAGTGGTCTCATCATTCCGAGAGAGAATCTACTTGGGAGCGTGAAGATCGTCTTCGACTTGAGTACCCCGCTTTCTTTCCGCCGACTCCTGAATCTCGGGACGAGATTCTTCCGAGTGGGGGCGAGATGTCACATCCCTAGTTCTGGTATGACCTAGGCTAGCCTTCTTGTGAGCATCATGTTTAAATTTCATTTAAATTTGAAATGGGGATTTGTGAAACCCTCAGAAATCATTTCTGGAAATAACCCAGATACAAATTGCTCCAAAAGGTCCAAGAAAATGTTCATGTCTCTCTTTGAAAATATTGGTCAGAGGTAAAATTCAAACCAATATTTTCAGGAGCTCATAAATATTTATTTTGGCCAGTTGGAATTAATGCAATAATTATTTGCATTGGAGATATATATGTTATCTTTATTTATATATGTCCAATAATTCTGATTTTTAAGTGAGGGGCTCTGGAATATTTCAACTAGCTCCTACACTAAATTTCAGAAGAAAAATAAATTGATTTAGTGTTTTACTAAAACAGGAAACAAATTACAGAATTAGAAAAGAAAACAAAAAAAAGGAAAAACCTTACCTAGGCCACTTGCTGGCCTGGCTCTGTGCCGGCCCAGCCGACTGGCCAGCGCCAGTCGCACCCTACCTCTTGCCAGGAGGACAGGGGCGCGTGGTCGCCGTGCACACGCACTCGCTGTGCCACCTCCTGCTTCTGCCGACATCTAGACGAGGGGATAAGCCCCCCTTGTGTCTGGATTGTGCCCACCTCCTCTGTTCTTCTTCCCTCCTCTCCCTTGCTCTCTCCCACCGCGACCGAGCGCTTCCGTCACCGCAGCTCGCCGCCATCGTGGCTATCGCCTCCCCCTCGCCCTCTCCTCGTGTCTGCAAGCTCCGCCGTGACACCTACTTCGTTTCCATCGAGCCACGCGCTGCGGGAGGCCCTGGAACTCCGTCACCGCCGTCTTCTTCATCGCCGGCCGCCGGAGATCGCCGTCGCCATTCCGCCCGCGTTGGACCTCCCCCGAGCTCGCTGACGCCTCCGCAGGATCCCCTGTGAGCCCCCTCGTCGTTTCCCCCTCTCCATTTTGTCACTCGCGCTTCGTAGCCGTGCTAACCACCGGACCCGAGTGGTCGCGCAGCCGTGGATCCTCATCGTCGTGGCCAGAGCCACCGCAGCTCGCGCCGCGCATGCCATCGCACTCAGGAGCCTCCCAGAAGACCAAAACTGCCCTCCGCAGCCCCTGCCGTGCCCCGCAGCCACATCCTGCCTGGAGCCATGCTTTGGCCGCCTCCCCGAGATCCGCTCCGGCGAGCACCGGCCACCCTGCGTCCTCCCGTCGCCTCCCCTGGATGCGCAACAGCCCGGGCTACGCCCCGGTGCCCTTAGCCGCCGCCCCCGTAGCCTGAATCGCGGACACCGCCGCGTCCAGAGGTCGCCGGCAACGACCTCGCCAGCCTGACAGTTGGACCCCACCGGTAGGAGATTAGTTTAGGACTAATCCCCCCATTAGTGACACTGATAGTGGGCCCTGGCGCCCTAATCTTTTAGTTAAATTAGAAATAACCCCCTATTAAACTGTGACACGAACGTGTGGACCCCACACGTCAGGTTTGACTTGGTCAGCACCGTTGACCTGCTGATGCAGGCATGACACAGTGCTGACGCAATAAATGATTTTCTGGATTATTTCTATTTTGGAAATTCCAGAAAATTAGCTAAACTTCTAAAATTCATAGAAATTCAACCGTAGCTCAGATTGAAATAATTTATATATGAAAAATTATCAGAAAAATGCAATCTATCCAACTGTACCATTTTCATGTATGATAAACCAAATTATACTTGCTGTATAGTTTAAAACACAAGAATGGCATTTATAAGAGTTTATTTTGGAGATGCATTTGAACCTTTGGTTCAAATGGACTTCAACCAAATGAATGCTAGTTGCATTAACTCAAACAACATCACATATTCATGCCATGTTCACGCATCATATTGTTGCATATGCTTGTGTATTGATTGCCGACACCGTTCCTTCTCGATAGGTCCTACTCCGGAGACAGATCCAGAGTACCTGTCAGAGGAGCAGTGCCCCTTGTTGATCTACCAGGCAAGAAAACCCCCTTGTTCATTCCGATACAATCCTACCCTCTCGCTCCTGCTCTCTTTTATTGCATTAGGACAACGGCGATTCAACTGCTACTTTATGCTGCGGTAGTTGAACCCATTCCTCTGCATGAGCTGTCATTGCCACAGTAAATAGTTAAAACCCACTAGCATGTGTAGGAGTTGATTGAGCCATGTTGTGTTCCTACCATTCCATGCCTGCTATTGCTTAGAGTTGTGTCAGGTCTGATTCATCGGGAATGAATTGGAGTGTTACGATATGTTCTGGTGCTGAGAGTTAAGCGTGTGATCATGATTTGGTAAAGGTAATGGTGAGAGGCCATGTAGGAGTACATGGTGGGTTGTATCATTGGGACCATCCTTAAGAACTAAGTTCTGTGTAAGTTGTCCAATGACTAGTTACTACCACACATTGGGCTTCGGGCGCTCCAAGCTCTCTCGAATTTTTAGCCAACTTGATCTCTGTCCAGGAGTTGCAAATAGTTTCTGGTGTTTGTAGGTAGTGTTAGTAGTCTACCAAGTGGCACCCGGCCAGGTGGGCTTGGGACAGACTAGGCACAGTGGCACAGTGTACCAAGTGGCACCCGGATGGTGGGCTTGGGAACCCTGCTCACATCGTTTGGGGCCGTGAGCGACACCCCGACCGGACCTCCTTGCGAATGGAATCCGAATAGGCGATAAACCTGGATGAGAGACTTGTGTGGTTAGTTAGGTCGTGGCCGACACCCTCGCTGGGCTTCCGCTTGAAGGTTGCCGAGTACACATCGTGTAAACGACGATAAGTGGTGAGAGCGTGTGTGAAGAAGTACACCCCTGTAGGGTTTTCATGATCTATACGAATAGCCGTGTCCTCGGTTATGGACTTCTTGGATGCTTACGTGGTACATAGACAACTTGAAGTGGATACTCTAAAATTCTCAAGACAAGTGTGAGTGCTATGGATGGCCTTCTCGTAGAGAGACGGGGATGAATCCATAGTAGTGTATTGACGTGGTGATTAGTGGACTCGTGTGCGCTACCTCACCTCAAAGAAGTTTCTCGTTGTCGTAGAACAGGATAGCCACTGAGTCAAAGCTGGCTTGCTGCAACTAAACCCCACATTACCTTCTTGGTACAAATGCATGTATGATAGGATCTGATGTAAGTCTTGTTGAGTACCTTTGTACTCACGTTTGCTTTACTTATGTTTTGCAGGTGAGACATATGTCTCACTAGTAGTTCCGCTTGGACTTCGACGAGTAGCTTGTTACCTCAGCTACGATCTTGTACCCTTGGGAGGGACTTGTAGATAGTCAGGCTTCTCAGCCTTTTTCTTTTGTAGTTGTCTGTACTCAGGCATGTAATGCTTCCGTTGCTTGTATGCTCTGAATGATGGGTCACGTGACCTCTGTTTGTATGAATGCTATGTGGCTCTTCTGGGCCTTTTTCTATATGAGCTTGCATTATGTTGTGATGCCATGTTGTACAGCACATACTTGCATGTTATGCGTACGTGTAACGTGTATTGCTATGTGTGGAATCCGACAACCTAGTTGTCTATCCTTGGTAGCCTCTCTTATGGGGAAATGTAGTCTAGTGCTTCCATCGAGCCATGGTAGTCCGCAACAGCCCGGTTTACCGGAGTCCTGCTAGCCCAGCACTACTGCTCCGGAACACTTAGACTGGCCAGCATGTGATTCACTTCGTTCCTGTGTCTGTCCCTTCGGGGAAATGTCACGCGGTGACTTCCGGAGTCCTTCTAGCCTGCTATAGCCCGGATTCCTGGAGTCCTGTTAGCCCAGTTGCTACAGCCCGGATTCACACGCTGATGACCGACATGCTCGATGTTGTTTCATGTATGCTTGTTCCCGTAAGTTAGTGCCACTTTGGGTTCACGACTAGTCATGTCGGCCTGGGTTCTCGGTCATATGGATGCTAGCGATACTATCATATACGTGAGCCAAAAGGTGCAAATGGTCCCGGGCCAGGTAAGGCGACACCCGTGGGAATACTGTGCGTGAGGCCGCAAAGTGATATGACGTGTTACATGCTAGATCGGTGTGACTTAGAATCGAGGTCCCGATAGCTGCTTTCTGCGTCATCCTGATAGCAATCAGTGTCAATAAGATGGATGAAAAAGGAGCCAAGGGAATCAAGGTCTACCTCCGACTCATCATCTTCGTCCAAGTTCAACATATCAAAGGCAGTGGATTTCTTTTTATTCTTCTTCATGGCTTTGGTCTTAGCCCTGGCCTTCTTGGCGGCTTTTTCATCATATTTCTTATTCCGAAAGGCAGCTCCAGCCTGCAAAAATTACAATAAAGGTTGGGGATTTGCAAGTTATATGAACAATGAAGTAAAGTATATAAACCGGACAGACTTACATCCAGTGTCGGGTTGAGTGTGCAGAGGGGATTCAACCCCACTTTGCTGCAGCTCTCCAAGATGTCATTGAGAAGAGATTTTGTCATATCATTGATGGCTTTATCAGTCAAACCTGCTGAATTGTAATGCAGATCTTTGGTATCGCCAGTATATGTGTACATTAAACCGGACCGGCGGCTTAAAGGTATGATCCTCCAAGCTACCCAACATCGAACTAGGTCAACCCCGGTCAATCCATTGGCCAATAATGCTCTAACCTTTGAATAGGTTGGCACAAGTTTGGCCCGTTAGGCAGTGGTAAGCCATTCGGCGAGAGGGTGCTTCAGGTTGAGCCGTTGGTCACGGAAGCCTGGTTCTATTGCAATAGAACCAGGTTTGATTCCGATCCTTGGGATGGCTTGGAAGTGAGCATAAGGAAAAATAACATCTCTGCGTCATTGAATTGAGATCCCTCCAAGCTCCTGGTTGGGCCCGTCAGTGAATTCATTTTGGCGGTTCAAGTAAAAATAATCTCTAAAGAGTTCAACATAGGGTTCTTCTTGAAGGTATACTTCACAGAAGACTTGGAAATTGTAGATATTTGAAACGGAATTGGGTCCAATGTCTTGAGGATGAAGTTGCAGAAAATGCAGAATGTCATGGAAGAATTTTGACCCGGGCGGTGAGAATCCCCGGTTCATGTGATGAGTAAAAACAATAACTACATCATCCTGCGGCTGAGGTCTGACTTCATCCGGTTTTGGAGCACGCTAGTGAATGACGTTTTTTGCTGGTAAGAAGCTGATTTTGACATAGTCTTGGAGTATTTCCTCAGTAACGATGGATGGGACCCAGTCGCATGATGTGACTATCTTAGTCATGATTGGGTGCACGGCCTCCACAAGACGATTGAAGATGTTATTAAACCGGCAGCTATCCGCCGAGTTACAAATTATCGTTTAAACCGCTGTAGAAGGCTAATGGCTATGGAGATACAGTTCAGAGTATATAGTTATCAAACCGGAGGACTGAATTATGAGGATGAATAAGCAAGCATGGTTAAACCAGAAGGATATTGCTATATTATTGACTTTGAGGTGGATGATGGTGGCTTAAACGGGGCCTAATGTTGTATGACGGGTCACGATTTGTGGCATAAGCCGCCATGGCAGTTATGGTGCTTCAAATTTATCAGTGAAATTTTTGCTAAGTGATGGACAAACAGATTTCACAAGCTAAAGCTATAATTTTGGATCTATGGCAATTCAGAAAAGATGGTAAATGCTAAACCTAAGGTGGCGGCAGCAGGAAAGTTTTTATGCTCCGATGAGGTCTTCTATGGCAAGATGCTATTCTGATGATAAAAATTAATGCTGAACAACTACCGCACAAGGTTCATGACATATTTCATATTAAAAGCTGCTTCAGTTAAAGGAAATAGTGAAGAACAGCAAGAACACCAAGGAACTACTCAAACCCTAGTATGGATCTGAGGCTTGGGAAAAGGAGTACTTACGGATGCAGTAGAACAGTGGTGGCATGCCAGAGTTATCTGGCCTGGTCAGGTCGATGCAGTGGCCTGAGTTGGTGCAATGGTCGGAGGTTGCGGAGGCGGATCTCAAGCGACAGAAGAGATGCAAGAGGAAGACGAAAGGCGAGGAGGCAAGGGGGAAAATGATAAAGAGCCCTGTCCATATTTATAAGAGGGTGGATACAAGGCATGCATGGGAATCGAGGAGGTTGAAATCATCATATGGCTATATGGACGCCTCGATTTTTGGGATGGTCATTAAGATAAGGACTAGTTAAAGATATTCTAGGCCTCATGCGGAATTAATGCGAAGTGACGTCATGGCAGTTTAAGAAGATTCCATGAGCTGACATCATGGCGGGTTACATCAAATTTATCAAACAAGCAATGCAAGATTTTGACTAGTCAGGTATTGAAGATTGATATAGACAAGTTCAAATGAAACTGGGGCCTAATGTTGGGGATATAACTATTGGGTATGAACCACACAGGAGGGGTCGGGTCATACCATGGGTGACTTATCAATGAAGATGGCGGCACACACAAGCCCATTGACGGCCCAAGACCCAGAGGCGACTTGAGGCCCAAGAGAAGGCACCGCCATATGTGTATAACTTGTTTTGTAAGGGAAGAGTAGTTAGTCACCGAGCCGGGCACGATGTGTATGAGCCGGATGGGACTCCGTGAGCCACCGGGCATCAACCTGTGTATATAAAGGGATGACCCGGCAGTGGTTTAGGGACATGTACCAACAATCGAGAGCTAGGTCAAGCGTATTCGCTCCTTGGTAATCGAAACCCTAGCAATACAACACAAAGCAGGAGAAGGCTTTTACCTCGTTGAGAGGGGCCGAACCTGGGTAAACTCTCTGTGTCCTTTGTCCCGCTTAACCCCTTGAAGCTAACCTAGTTGCGATGGCTCCATGACTAAGTCATTGCGCTAGGACATCTGTCGTGTCAAGTCGATGACACAAGGTGTTCCTTCGGTATTCGGGATTTGCATAATCTCATAGTCAGAGGAATATGTATAAGTCATGAAGAAAGAAATAGCAATAAAACAAAACGATCATAATGCTAAGCTAATGGATGGGTCTTGTCCATCACATCATTCTCTAATGATGTGATCCCGTTCATCAAATGACAACACATGTCTATGATCAGGAAACTTAACCATCTTTGATTAACGGGCTAGTCAAGTAGAGTCATACTAGGGACACTCTGTTTGTCTATGTATCCACACATGTATCAAGTTTCCGGTTAATACAATTCTTGCATGAATAATAAACATTTATCATGATATAAGGAAATATAAATAAAAACTTTATTATTGCCTCTAGGGCATATTTCCTTCACAAATAACATCAGAGGGTGGTGCACCAGGTGGGCACAACCCACCTGGGCGCTCCAGGACCCCCAGGCACGCCCTGGTGGGTTGTGGTTCCCACGTGGGCCCCCTCACTTATCCCTTCACACCACATCATCACCTACCTCTAGAAAAAATTCACCATTGCTCTCCCTCCCGTGTTCTTGCTCTCAAACCAGCGGATTTCGATCTCTTTGCTCGAAGCTCCGTTTCCGAAACTGTTTCATTGGATTGTTGCTTGGTATGTGACTCCTCCCTTTATCCAATTAGTTTTTGTTTTAGTGGTTTATATTTTGAATAATTAGCTACTCTTGGTGCTGCTGTAGATGAGGTTGTGCCGGTGTCAAAACCGGCGGATCTCGGGTAGGGGGTCCCGAACTGTGCGTCTAAGGCGGATGGTAACAGGAGGCGGGGGACACGATGTTTACCCAGGTTCGGGCCCTCTTGATGGAGGTAATACCCTACGTCCTGCTTGATTGATCTTGATGATATGAGTATTACAAGAGTTGATCTACCACGATATCGTTGAGGCTAAACCCAAGAAGCTAGCCTATGGTCTGATTGTATGTATCTCTATCGACTAGCCTGTCCCTGCTTTATATAATGCACCAGAGGCCTAGGATAACAAGATTCCTAGCCGAATACGTCGGTGGGGGAGGAGTCCTTGTCTTGACCACCAAGTCTTGTGGAATCTTCCTTGTATGCGGCAGCTGTCCGAACTGGCCCATGAGTATACGTCCATGGGGGTCCTCGGCCCAATCTAACTAACCGGGAGACGACGTGGTGAGTACCCCCTAGTCCAGGACACCGTCAGTAGCCCCTTGAACCGGTCTTCAAGTTGGGGACACTCCTCGATTCTTCTGAATTGTTCTTCATCTTCGGTCGTCGGTCTTGAAAACGGGTTCAACAAATCTTATTCGATCTTGAGGATCACCAACGTGCATCCGAAGAGTTTATACATCGAGGAGCCCCTTTAAGTTTCTGGCCTTTATCAATGCCTTGTTATTTTTATGCCACACCTCGGGTTTGAAGTTGTTCCTGGGCGGCAGCGTCCTCTTGCGTCCGAGCTCCAACGCAGGATTATATTTGTGGTATTTTTTGCAGACGAGCACCAACGCCGGACCGCTTCCGAGCTCCAACACCGGAATGTATTCGAGCTCCAATGCTGGACTATGTCCAAGATCCAACGCCGGACTGTATCTAAGCTCCAATGCCGGACTATATCCGAGGTGTCCTAAATCACCTTGGTTGAAAAAAGTTGAAGGATTTTAGCCGAGCTCAATGCCGGAAATGCCCTCTATGGAGCCAGCCACTAGCGCCTGAGTTTTATGTCGGACTGTTTCCGAGGTGGTGCACCACCCCGACCACGGGCTGATTTTTGTCAATATTTTTGATTGGTGCAATTTATTCTCTGCCGAGATATATAGCTAGTAGCCCTCAAGGTGTGTATCGGTCTAAAACCCGAGATGCACCTGAAGGATGACATAAGACAACTGATCCTAGTAGCCGCTGAGACTCAGGTTGATTTGCAAAATCGGCCTGAGGATCAAGTCCTAGCTCGGCAGAATACTCCGGGACACAAAAAGCGGCGTGCTGAGTACTCGAGACTCAGGTTGGGTGCGGCCGACCAACCTAAGGATCAAAATCTCCTCGGAAACTGTATTGCACTTAAAATTTTATGCATTGGACATGCAATGCAGTAGCCCCCGAGACACTGGTTGGGTGGCAACACCAAATCAGGGGATCGATGTGCCACTTTAATATTTGTAAATAATAAGCCCGAAGCCCAGTAGCCGCCGAGCCTTAATGCGGGCACAATTGGCCGAATTAAGGATCGATATCCATAGTAAAATCACAAATTATGTGTAATGACTCTATGCATCCATGTACTTTACGTCATTAATGCTCGGATCCGCATTGTACAAAACTTTGTTGACTGACCCTTGGCTTCCACCTCGGCCAGTAGCCGAGAAGTGTTTGTCCTACTTTATAAAGCCTTTATGAGTGCAAAGATTTATGACAAACAAGGCAATCTGGCCATACGGTTTTATAAAAAAAGGTACGCAGAGAGATATGTTATATTACTGTTTAACATAAGAAATGTCTTCCAAAGAAAATAGGCCCGCTATCGGTTCCTTTCTTTGGGTTGACATGCTAAGCATGATCATGAAACCTCAACTCTAATGTAAGAGAAAAATATTGAGGATTTAGTTTGGGAGGCCAGTTACTAGCCCCCGGTAGTGTTCGGCGACAGTCGAGGTCAAGCCGTAAACACTTCGGCAAATGTTATGAATGGCCCATCATTTATGACAGTCATCGGATCACTGACCAGTTTATGCTTATTTGTGACAGTCAGTTTTTGGCTTTATCCACTGAGGTGCTTAACCATGTGAGCTGGAAGCACAATCGTAGTGGTTCCCCTTTGCACACCTAGCCGAACAAAGCGGAACGTAGGAGGCAAGCGCAGGAGCCGGGCAACCCAACTATTGACCGAAGACACAATTCAAAACCAATGCATATATAGCAATATCCGAGAATGTTTTTGCCGAATCTCTAAAGGTGTTCGGCGTTGCACTGCGAGACTTGTGCTGAAAACACACAAATTTAAAAGTGCCAAAAGCTTGGAAAAACGTCAGTAAAAACATGACGTCCGAACAAGATCAAGTGTTCGGTGCCAATCCGAAAATTGGAAGGGAAAAAAATTGTGCTTCTGTCGTGTTTTGACAACGACCAAGAAGAAAACACATTTACAACTCATATATAAATTTTAAGAGCCCCCAAATGACTTGGGTAAAAGAATTTTATGTATAATGATTATATGTACTGAAGTACTTATTTCATATCTGTGTTCACTCGAACTTTAAACGCGTCTTAACCGACCGTCGACTTCTCCCTCTTCGGCCAAGGGCCGAAAAGTGTCATGTACTCCGCCTGTCGAGAGTATCGACGGTGTTTTTGATGACTAGGCAATCAGGCCATAAGGCTGTAACAGACAAAGCGCGCTCAGGGAACTTATGCTATATTACTAACGAAGTGTAAGAAGCATCTTCGAAGAAAATAGTACCCCCACCGATACCTTTCTTCGGTGCTCATTATTACTATGAGACTTATGCAATAGATTTTTTGTACTCATGAGTTCCGTTGTGTGCCGACCATAATTGAAAACAATAAGAGCGCTAGCTTTTGGCTTTGCCTAGTCTGAGGTCAGAGCTCGGATGACCTGGTCGTGACAATCATAGAGGTGCTCCCTTTACTCCCTAGCTGAACAATCGGGAATGTAGGGGTAAACACAGGAGCGAGGCAACCCGGCTTGCAAATCGCTTAGGTCAATATGGTGCATATCATGGCGTAATACACGAACAAGGAACGAAGCCATACAAGTATAATCATATGCAAGAGGAAAAGCTCCATCAAGGGAGCCCCCAAATAAACGGGGTATTTGAATATGCGAGTCACAAACAAAGTTTTGACAAGGAACTTTGTCCCAAACAACTTTGTGCCGAAAAGTATAATGCTTGGTCGAACCGAACAAAATTGAAAACTGTAAGTTTTTGAGCATGAAAGCGACTTAGCTGGTTAATGTGCTCGATGTTGATGACGCGGGCCGAGATTGTGGCAGGACGAGATCCCAGCCCCCAAGCCGGTCCTGAGATGTCCGAGTAAAGAACTCGGCTTGATGAAGTGGTGACACAGCATAGTCGATGGGCGAGGTGAAAACCCCGGTCCAACCACGGCGATGGAGCAGGCCGGCAGTGTGACGCTGAAGCCCCCAGCGTGTGTTAATGAAGTGATGACGAAGCCCCCGGTCAGCCGAGGTGACGTGGTACATCGGTACGCCGCGGTGACAGCGCTGCCCAGATTATCTACATGTGCACATAAAATAGTGTAAGCCGGAGATAATAGGAATAATAAAAAAATTGTTGCATAATCAATAATTTATGCAAAGTGAGTGATAAAAGAAATATGGCATGTGCGCCGAACACTTGATGAGGTAGAGCTCTCTCGGCGATCCTGAAGTCCCCGAGGCAACCGAACACGTCGGTATGGCAACACGACCAACAAGGTGATCACGCGAGCCGATTTACACCGATTGGGACGACGGCGTCGGCTTGCCAAAGAGACCACGTGACGCAGTCGAAGTCGATCACCTACACACATAAAATAGTGCGGTCCAAAAAGGATAATTGCTTTTCGCAAAAATAATTTATTGAAAGAGATGTGGCCTGGCGCCGAAGTCATGCCGATGCAGGGCGTCGGCGTGACACGCTGAAGGCGTGTCCAAGCCCGAATTCGCAGGCCGGTCTGAGTTCCAGATGCAGTATTCGCCGAACTTTATACAGAAACTGACCGAACCACCACGCGGCCGTTGTTAATGCGGCCACCATTTGATAGACCTGTGTATAGATGATGAAATAAACCAGAGTAATAATTTCTTGAAAAAAATAAACCCAAGAAAAAAAATACTAGGATTAATAGCACCTGGTTTATCTGTTGGAGCAATCTGGAGAAAGGTTACTCCCGAAATTGGGGCTCGATCCGCACACCGATTGCCTGATGGCTGATGAAGCGGTGGCATGGCGATGCTAGCAAAGGTTGGCTCGCCGAGGAAAAGCCCGTGGTCCAACTAATGTGATGAAGCTGGCCGGCTGGTGATGCCGAAGTCTCCGAAGTAAGTTGATGAAGAGATGGTGAAGCCCTCGGTCTAGCCGAGGAGACGGAGCAGGTCGGTAAGGAGACATTGCAGCTGCCGTGTCAGCCGAGGTGTTGAAGCAGTTCGGCGTGATGACCATCGGCTTGAAGAAGCAACAGTGTGGCCATGCTGGCGCAGGTCGTAACTTGTGACGCGGTCAATGCCAGTTTGATGAAGTGACCATGCTGTGATGCCTGTGTTCCCGCTCCGTGTATTCCGTGGGGCAGCGATGTTGGTGATGATTTATCCTTGTGATTCCTAACTCTTGTTCGCTCGCCGAGATGATGATCCGAAGTAGTTGAGCTCGGCTCAAAAGGCGACGACGTGTCTAGTGCAGGTCGGTAGCCGTGGAGCAGTATTGCTGGACTAGTTTGACACAAGTATGATAGTGAAGATTACCTCAGAGGAGGCTTAAAATTTTATGGGCATGTGTTTAAAAACAATGTACAATACCCTAGGAGAAAATTCCTTTAAGAAGGTTGTCCCATATTACGTTCATAAAGAAACATGAATTCGGGTCAGATCCGTATTCGCGCAGAAAATGTACCCAAAAAGTGATGCACTAATCGGAAGGTTCCTGGAGTTTGGACGGTTGGATCGAGCTGAAATTTTGAGGGATGTTAGATATAGGAATTCCTCAGGCGTTCAATGGTTGGATCTTCCAAAGGACGTCCAAGCTAGGTGCTGGAGAACATGCCCTAAACTCATCTAGATTCCCGTCCAGATTTGACAGGGCTCCGGTATATCGTAGATTGCCGGATATTCCTCCATGGAAACTCGACGAAATTTCGCATGGTTGTTGTAGACTCAATTTTGCACAATTCCATAAAAGGGATCGTCCAAGCGATGCTCTTAGAGGTGGTGGCAGCGGATACAAGTTCGCCATTCCGAAAAATAGCATGGTCACCCGAGGACAATGTTGACGTTGAGCCCCCAAGCTCCAGATTCCTCCATGATCTTGAAAGAGATCGGAGTTGATGTTGATGAAGGCCCTCGTCTGAACATGGCGATTGGAGATGGAGCACGGTCCTTAGTCGAGCCAAGGTGGCCAGTTGAGCCGGCGACGAAGATGACGGCATCGCAATTGACCTGCAGACGAACCATCGATACTTTTGCCGATCACACAACGGAACTCTCAATGAAAGCACCAATGTCGGTGTCAGAACCGGCGGATATCGGGTAGGGGGTCCCGAACTGTGCGTCTAAGGCGGATGGTAACAAGAGGCAGGGGACATGATGTTTATCCAGGTTCGGGCCCTCTTGATGGAGGTAATACCCTACGTCCTGCTTGATTGATCTTGATGATATGAGTATTCCAACAGTTGATCCACCACGAGATCGTAGAGGCTAAACCCTAGAAGCTAGCCTATGGTCTGATTGTATGTATCTCTATCGACTAGCCTAGCCCTGCTTTATATAATGCACCAGAGGCCTTGGATAACAAGAGTCCTAGCCGAATACGCGATGGGGGAGGAGTCCTTGTCTTGACCACCAAGTCTTGTGGAATCTTCCTTGTATGCGGTAGCTGTCCAAACTGGCCCATGAGTATACGGCCATGGGGGTCCTCGGCCCAATCTAACTGACCGGGAGATGACGTGGTGAGTACCCCCTAGTCCAGGACACCGTCAGGTTGCATGTTGAATTCTTAGAGTTCTAAGTAGTTTGAATGCTTGCTATGGCTCTATGTATCCCTATGAGTAGTTGCTATCAATCTTGTAAAGTTTTTTTGAAAATTTTTTGTGGACTAAAAATTTCAGAATTTTTTTCATAGGAAAAAGATGTATATCTTTAGGAAGTTTTCTTCCATGAAGAACTCCAAAGGAGTTATTGGGGAATCGTCTGACAGTGATCACCATACCCGGAGGTTGGCGGAAGTACGACCATGCGAATGGCCGCATATCCCGTTCATGGAAGGGGCTGGAATCCGTCAAGAGTTTGCACAATATGTTGCTAATGCTGGCCTCACCGACTTCATCGCAGCTGAATGTGAACAATATCATCTCCTCACAAACACTTTTGTTCAAAGTTTTAATTTCCTTCCTAGGAATAATCCTACTGAAGTGCAGTTTAATTTATATGCTGAGCCCCATCAGATACCGCTTACTGAGTTCTGTGAAATATGCTTGCTTCATTCTGATGGTGGTTTGGTAGAGCATAGGCATGCAGAGTTTGAAGCCTTTTATCGTACCTTGACAGTGGGAGATGAGAGAGGGGTGTCGGGTATCACTGCCGCTGGCTTGCATTTTCCTGCTATTCATCATTTCACTCTTTTTATTGCAGAATGCTTGCTTTCTAGAGAGAAGGTGGGTGCACTCAGTGCCCCAGACCCTCCTGTTTTACATCGTGCATTTGAGGGCGACAACACTTATAGCTTGGGAGGTATTGTGGCACACCGCCTTCATTTTCATAAATCCAAGGGTAAAATACATGGTGGTATTGACGCTACTCGTTTGGCGTCTCACTTCGATGTTGAGATACGCCTTCATGATTATCCTTTTCCTAAGGATTACCAAGATCTTGCAGCCATGGGACACCACCAGTTTATTGCACGCGATTACCCTAACATTCCTATTCCTTATAACCTAGTTGTCAGTGTTAATACTCGTGATATTATTCCATTGCCTACACCTGCTTTGTTTGATCCTGTTGCCAGAGGCAGATACATGATTATGCCTGCGGATATCATCGTCTACCAGAATAACCGCGCTGCAATAGAGGAGGAGCCTTAGCAGTGGGATCCGTGGATGCCCGCTCCTCAGCACCCCGACTACTATCCAGGCTACTGACTGATTACCAAGTTAGGCGAAAATCCTAAGCTTGGGGGAGTACGTATTCCCACCGACATTACATTTATGTTCACACATTTCATTCCATTTTTCGGTGTCCACACTTTTTCATTGTATCATCCATGTTAAATTTATTTTCTCGCTTTCTTCTTGTGTGTTTGAAAAAAAAAACTTCTAGAAAACCCCAAAATATTTCCTGCTTCTTTTTGATTTTTCTTTCTAGAGTAGTTAGCTGTAGCACTTAAAAGAAAACCCAAAAAGATTTCCTTGTTCTTCTTTTGCTTGTTGGGAGCTTTCCCGTGTAAATAGTTTTTCTTGTTTTTGCTTTTCCCTTTTATTTGCTTGTTCAAGAAAACCAAAAACTCCAAAAATATTTCACTGTGTTTCACTGAGTTTCCTTTCTTTTTATTTGAGTCATACCGAGGAGAAGACCACGATGACAATGTTGAGTGGCTCTCGTATGCATAATTGTTGATCTAACAAAGAGCCCATTTTACTTTGTCTTCTCCTGTTGAATAAAATGTTTCCAAATTCCAGCTTAGTCTACAACACTCTTGCACTATTATTATTTTCATATCGTTCGGTCATGTAAGTGAAAGGCAATAATGACGATATTCGATGAACTGGCTGTGGCAGAGAGAAATGGGTATGAACTCAACTTCTTCTGTTTTTGTAAATATGTTTAACCTAGTATCCATGCTTCAGCCCATTATGATCAAACATGTTTGCAATGACAATTAGAGATTATAGTTTCTCATGCCATGCATAAGTAGCTAGGAGTGGATAATGATTTATCTTGGATATCAACATTGCGTTAAAATGATAGTGATGTAGTATGATGATATGGTATCCTCGTCTGAATGTTCGAGTGGCTTGACTTGGCACATGTTCATGCATGTAGTTGAATCAAAACCAACATAGCCTCTATGATATTTATGTTCATGGTGTTCATATCCTAGTCATGCTAGTGTCCAATGGTACTTATGCATAATGCATGTTCATGACCGTTGTTGCCCTCTAGCTGGCCGCTTCTCAACCAAATTGCTAGCCTTCGCCTGAAGTGGGAATTCTGCTTGTACATCAAAAACCTTGAACGCAAGTTATTCCAGATGAGTCCACCATACCTACCTATATGCGGTATTACCCTGCCGTGCTAAGTAAATTTACATGTGCCACCACTAAAAACTTCAAATAAATATCCTTTTTGTGTGCCTAGATCGTTCATGGAACGACAAGAGGTGGTCGGTATCTTCCATGCTTACCGGGTTATGTCGCTTGAAGCTACATCGGTATCTCCCCAAAGAGGAAAGGATGATGCAGCACAGCGGCGGTTGGTATTTCCCTCAGATATGATGTCAGGTTTCGGGTTCCGGCAGACCCTTGAGGTTCGAACACTGGGGTGCGCGCGGAGATCTCTCCCCTACCGATCTACGTCCGATCCTCACGTGCGAACTAAGATGAAAATGATGAACAACACAAGAGACATGATGTTTATACTAGTTCGGGCCACCGTTGTGGTGTAATACCCTACTCCAGCGTGTGGTGTGGTGGATTGCCTCTGGGGCCGATGATAGACAGCACAAGGGGAGAACAACCTCGCGAGAGGTGTTCTTGAGCTGGTGCGATGAACTGCTAGGGTGAGTTCTGTCGCCTATCCCTCTCTCTCATTGCTATGGTTCTACCAAATTTCCAGCCGTCTCTTCCTTCTGTGGTGGCTAGCTCT
Source organism: Triticum urartu (assembly GCF_003073215.2). Classification (NCBI taxonomy): domain Eukaryota; kingdom Viridiplantae; phylum Streptophyta; class Magnoliopsida; order Poales; family Poaceae; genus Triticum; species Triticum urartu. The sequence continues at coordinate 584,574,341 of NC_053024.1, forward strand.
ATTGATAGAGGCCCTGGGCCTCTCCACAAATAATGAGCGGGAAGGGCGCCAACAATTGGCCATTTCAAAGGGGAACATCTAGTACAAGTTATCCTGACCAAAGGTGGTCTTCGGCTGCCAAAAGCACTGGCGATGACGCCGCCATTGGCTCCACGGTGACTGTCGGTGTCAAAACAGGCGGATCTCGGGTAGGGGGTCCCGAACTGTGTGTCTAGGCCGGATGGTAACAGGAGGCGAGGGACACGAAGTTTTACCCAGGTTCGGGCCCTCTCGATAGAGTTAAAACCCTACGTCCTGCTTGATTAATATTGATGATATCGGTAGTACAAGAGTATATCTACCACGAGATCGAGGAGGCTAAACCCTAGAAGCTAGCCTATGGTATGATTATTGTTGTCTACGTTGTCCTACGGACTAAAACCCTCCGGTTTATATAGACACCGGATAGGGTTAGGGTTACATAGAGTCGGTTACAATGGTAGGAGATCTACATATCCGTATCGCCAAGCTTGCCTTCCACGCCAAGGAAAGTCCCTTATGGACACGGGACGGAGTCTTCAATCTTGTATCTTCATAGCACAGGAGTCCGGCTGAAGGTATAGTCCGGCTATCCGAACACCCCCTAACCCAGGACTCCCTCAGTAGCTCCTGAACAAGGCTTCAATGACGACGAGTCCGGCGCGCAGATTGTCTTCGGCATTGCAAGGTGGGTTCCTCCTCCAAGTACTTCATAGAAGATTTTGAACACAAAGGTAGTGTACGGCTCTGCAAAATAAGTTTCCACAGATTGCCATAGAGAGAATAATATTTACACCAATGTAATCTGCTAACGTATTCCGTAGCGTGACACACCACGGCCAAGCCTTTATCCGAGTCGTTTCATTATCCCACCTCAGCGCGTCATGCGAGGCGGTTTCCTTGGCACGCCTTGTTGAAGCAGAGATCGTGTCCCCTTATTCTGAGATTCTCATCAATACGGGCGTGGGTAACCCAACCGCGCCATTGATTACGGTGCTTGGAGATAAGCGAGTTTTACCAGGCTGGTGGGGACATGTAGTTGTGTCCACCCATATAAGGGGATAAGATCCACCTTTTCACCTACGCCTTCTTCCTCCTTCGCCTATCCATTCTTGCGCACTCGAGCTCCAGCGCCCAAGTCCGCACTCCCCACCTCAACCTTCTCCAGCCATGTCCGGAGCGGGAGGCATGTGGATGGTCTCCTCCGTCACGGTGGGACATATCAAAAAGCTGAGGAAGGCCGGATACCTGTCTAACGACATCGCGTACCGGCTCCCCGAAAAGGGGCAGCTCATCCCCACCCCTAGGCCCCATGAGAGGGTGGTGTTCCTCCCCCATTTCCTCCACAGACTGGGCTTTCCTCTCCACCCATTTGTCTGGGGGCTCATGTTCTACTACGGCCTGGATTTCCACGATCTGGCCCCGAACTTTGTCCTCAACATCTCGGCGTTTATCGTCGTGTGCGAGGCTTTCCTCCGCATTCGCCCCCATTTCGTCCTATGGCTCAAGACGTTCAATGTCAAGCCGAAGGTGGTGCACGGCAGCCAGGCGGAGTGCGGAGGCGCCATGGTGGGCAAGATGGCCAACGTCCTATGGCTCGAGGGCTCCTTTGTGGAGACCCTGAAGGGGTGGCAATCGGGGTGGTTTTACATCCCCGAGCCGCGTGACGCCGAATGGGTCGCACCCCCCGAGTTTCGATCTGGACCCCCTACGCGGATCACCTCCTTGAAGGAGACGGGCATGTCGTGGGGTAAAAAAGGAGAGCTGATTGGACTCCAAACATGCGAGGTTATGCTCATCCGCTTGATCCTCCCATGTCAACAATGGGCTTTCAACCTGTGGGAGTTTGACCTGGCGCGGCACCAAACTCTGAGCAGGCTCTTCAACACGACATACGAGGATGCCTGGAAGGTGCTTTTCAAGGGCGCTGAGGCTCCCGCATCCGCTACCGAGGATCGCGGATCCAGTGTGCAGCGCCACGCTCCCGCGGTAAGCTGTTTTTTCCTTTTACAGTGTATCAGTTTTTCATAGTTTGACTCCATGCGGGATCAAAGCTCCCTTACATTTGACAGGATTGGTAGGTGACGTCCGGACAGATCAATTGTCCGGCTCCTTTGCCGGAAGGCCCAGCGGACGCTCGCTTGGCGAAGCTGCTGGTTCCGGCACCCTATGTGGTGCCGGAGAAGAAGGCTGCGAAAAAGGCCACGGGGACTCGAAGGAGTGCCCGGCGCCAGGAGGTGTCGGATCCATCATCCGACGGTTCCGAGGTGGATTCCTCCCGTGAAGACGAGGAGGAAGAAGAAGAGACCTCTCCCCCCAAGTGGGAGGAGAGAAGAAAAGGAAGGTCGCCCTCTCTGGGGAGGCCGGAGGGTCCAAGAAGGGGAAAACCCTTCCTCCGGACTACTCCACCGACGCCGACGACGGCGGAGAGGAGTGGCTGCCCAGGGCCAAGCCCCTGGCAAAATCGTAAGTATCCAGATAACAGAGTAATTCATAGTATTCGTTTATTGCACAGCTTTCCCTTACATCGAATATGTTTATGCAGCCCACCCAAAGACCGGCTCGACGTGTCGTCGAGCGGCTCACTGGACTCGTCGGATGTGAACTCGCTTCCGACGGCTTCCTCCCCCCGCCCTACGGACGACACCGAAGTGTTGTCCCAACAGGTTCCAAGCCGGGAGGAGGTGGTCCTGGAGGCGCCGCAAGGCGACCTCCTGGACTCCAGGAGTAAAGGGGATGAAACCCCCCAGGGCTCCAACTCCGGCTCTAGGCCGGACACTGCTCCGGAACCTTCAAAGGTTCCAGAGTCCGGCGGGCGACCTCCTTCCAAGAGGAGCCAGCCCACCGTGCCGGCGACCCCCGTCCAACCGGAGGCGCCGGACAATCTGTTGGAGGTGCTCCAAGGTGCCTCCATGAACGAGGGGCACCGCACTATTATGAGTGCGGTGATCCAGAAGGTTCAGTCCGCCAAGAGCGGACTGACTGAAGCTTGTACTAGCCTTTTAACAGGCTTTGAGGTAAGTAAAGAATGTGCAAATAATATTACCGCATAGACAGTAGCCCCTGATGCTCTGTTTGGCGTTCGGGAAGAAAAGCCGAATAGAGGATCAAATAAAATTCGCAGGAGTCTAACAAAGGAGTCAATATGCGTATGTAGGCTTCTCTGCTTGCGTCTGCTGCACTGACTGCGGAAGTGGACACGCTAAAGCAGAACCTCGAGCGGTCCGAGCAAGAGCTCGGGCGTGCCAAAAAGCAGCTCGAGGACAATGAAGGTAAGAAATACCTTGTTTAAATATATATATATATAAAGGTGCAATTGCAAAAAATGACAGGATTATCGTGGCTATTGTAGGGGCCACGTCTGAGGTGGCGACCCTGAAGCAAGCGCTGGTCGAGGCCGAGAAGAGGGTGGCCACGGAGCGCACCGAGCGGGAGAAGTATGAGGCCGAGGTTGGCAAGGTGCGGCAAGAGCTCCAGGCTCTCATGGAAAAACATCAGAGTTTGGAGCTTGACTCAAAGAAGCGAGCATCCGAGCTCGCGGTGGCTATTGAAAATGCCAAGTCTGCCAAGGCCGAATCCCAGAAGGCCCTCCAGGAGTTGGACGAGGTGAAGAAGGTAGCGGCAGGTAAGGTATTCTTTATGCAAAGCAAACACATAAACGTGAGTTACTTGTTACTTACCCGAATCCGGAGCTCTCCAGGAGCGTTTGAAGATCTTCCCTGGAGTGTGTCCGATGCCGCCGCATTCTATCGAGCTGAGGAGGGCAGCTCGACAGACAACGTGTTCTGGTCTCAGTATACTGAGGCCGGACACCCCGTGCCCCTGAGCGACTGGTAGAGCTCCACAAGGCGGCCGAACAGGCCATGAAGGGCCTCGTATTTCGGCTGTGGCCTGGAGGGGCTCTGCCTGGGAGCTATTTCGGGCTGGTGCGGCGGTTGGTGGAGGCCTGTCCAAGGCTCGAAGTCATCAAGCGCTCCGTCTGTATCAAAGGTGCCCGTGGGGCCCTTGCCCGTGCTAAGGTGCACTGGGGCAAGCTGGATGCTGAGAAGCTGGTGAAGGACGGGCCACCGCCGGGGAAAGAGCATCGCAAGCCCGAGAATTACTATAAGGATGTTCTGAAGGGTGCCTGCCTTGTGGCGGATGAATGTTCTAGGGATGTAATTTTTGAGTGAAACTTGCTCGTTTTGTCCTGTGCGCTGAAAACTTGTTTATATGCGCTAAGCAATGCTGTTGGAATTTAAAATATTACCTTCTGTGCGGCTGTTTATCAATTCTGAGAGATGGCGAGTCGTCGGCTTCTGCCCCCGTGCCGCTAGTGCTGGGGTGTTCGGGGATAAACCTGAGCGCTCTTTTTCCCATGTTTGGGTCCTTCGAGGGAGGCGCTCGGCCCAACGAACAAGGCAATCGGACTATAATGCGTGAACACTCTCACTTAGCCATAGAATTCTATAATTTTAAATTTCGGCGAAGCCCCTGGTATTCGGAAGACCGAGTTCGAGGCGCTATCCACGCCTTGGCCGAACAGAGCCGGCTCCTCGCCCTAAGCGGCATAAGTCTTTAGGGACTCGAAAAACCTCTCGAACAGCGACCAGCTCTCGCTTCATCATGACAGTCAGTTTTAGCTTTCTCCACTGAGGTGCTCGACCCAGCTCAACTGGGGCACAATCGTAGTGGTTCTCCTAGTTCTACCTTAGTCGATATAGCGGAACGTAAGGCACCAAAACATAGGAGCCGGGTAAACCCAACTATTGACCCAAGACATGATTCGGAGCCGATGCATATAATGCTATAAGTTCAGGGTGCCGCACTTGTTAAAGTGTTCGGACTTCTCACACCATATTGAGGGGTACTAAAGCCCCTGGCGTATTTTGGCCGTACCAACATGTATGGGTGCAACATGTCATTAAGGAACATATATAAAGAAAAAAGGTAATGCAAAAATAGACAAAAGCTATGCATTGTTTGTTAAAAAGGGCTGCGATCAAAGCAGAACGATACAAATAATGCGATAAGTGGAAGGTTGGACTAGTTAACATGTCCGTTCCAGGGGCAAGCTGCGGAATAGTATGCGGAATAGGTATACTGCTCGTGATAGAGACCACCTGGGAGTTCTTTACTGCGGCGTGGCTTGTCTGCTTCCCTGGTTCTTGCATCGTTTGTGCGGCAATTGAACTGCCGAACAGGCCTTCTGAAGGATGGAGTCCTGAAAGTAAGAGAAAATTAAAAAAATCGGCAGCCCCTGGTACGGTTTAAGCCGTATTTTTGGGCGCGCCGTGATGGTGCCCCTCCCCCTGTACCCATGGTATCTCTAGAGCGTAGTTATGTACGCGAAGTACTGGCGTCGCCTTTTTGCGAGGGTTGGGGTTGGGGCCGCATTGCTACGCCTGCTCGGATCATGCCAGGCGGTCTTGTTGTAGGTTACTCCGGGCGCGCTTGACGGTGTCCGGTCGTTTAGTGGCTGGACTGGAGAACTGCCTGGAGAGGCTGCTTTGTACTTCTGCTGGAAGGGCCGCCGTGTGCTCCTCCGTTCAGAGGGAGCGTTCGGTGTTTCCATTGACCGTGATTACTCCTCGAGGGCATGGCATCTTGAGCTTAAGGTATGCGTAGTGCGGTACCGCAATGAACTTAGAGAATGTGGTTCGCCCGAGCAGTGTGTGATAACCACTACGAAACGGGACTATGTCGAAGATTAACTCCTCGCTTCGGAAATTATCCGGAGATCCGAAGACCACTTCAAGTGTGACTAAGCCTGTACAGTTGGCCTCTACACCTGGTATTACGCCTTTAAAGGTCGTTTTGGTGGGCTTAATCCTCGAGGGATCTATGCCCATTTTCTGCACTATATCCTGGTAAAGCAGGTTGAGGCTACTGCCGCCGTCCATAAGGACTCTAGTGAGATGAAATCCGTCAATAATTGGCTCTAGGACCAATGCGGCAAATCCACCATGACGGATGCTAGTGGGATGGTCCCTTCGATCAAAGGTGATCGGGCAGGAGGACCATGGGTTGAACTTTGGGGCGACTAGCTCTACCGCGTATACGTCCCTTAACGCGCGCTTCCGCTCCCTTTTGGGACGTGGGTTGCATATATCATGTTCACCGTCCGCACTTGTGGGGGAAAACCCTTCTGTCCACTATTGTTCAGCGGCCAGGGCTCCTCGTCGTCATCGCTATGCAGCCCCTTGTCTTCATTTTCGGCGTTTAACTTTCCTGCCTGCTTGAACACCCAACAATCCCTGTTGGTGTGATTGGCTGGCTTTTCAGGGGTGCCATGTATCTGGCACAAGCGGTCTAGTATTTGGTCCAAACTGGACGGGCCCCTAGGATTCCTTTTGAATTGCTTTTTCCGCTGACCGGATTTAGAGCCTTTGAATCCGGCATTAACTGCCGTATCCTCAACATTGTCACCGTTAATGCGGCGCTTCTGCTTGGTGCGACGCGACCTGCCACTATTGTCCCTGGTGTCCGAATTACCAGGGTTCGTGGTCATATTGTTGCTACGAGCAAGCCAGCTGTCTTCTCCCGCGCAAAAAAGGGTCATGAGTGTCATGAGTGCTGCCATAGATTTCGGCTTTTCCTGTCCAAGGTGCCGGGCCAGCCACTCGTTACGGATATTGTGCTTGAAGGCTGCTAGGGCCTCAGCGTCCGGACAGTTGACTATTTGATTTTTCCTTGTTAGGAACCGTGTCCAGAATTGCCTGGCCAATTCCTCTGGCTGCTGAATTACGTGACTTAGGTCATCGGCGTCTGGGGGTCGCACATAAGTGCCCTTGAAATTGTCGAGGAATGCGGCTTCCAGGTCCTCCCAACAACTGATTGATCCTGTTGGCAAACTGTTAAGCCAATGCCGAGCTGGTCCTTTAAGCTTGAGTGGGAGGTATTTGATGGCATGGAAATCGTCGCCGTGGGCCATGTGGATATGAAGGAGATAATCCTCGATCCATACTGCAGGATCTGTTGTGCCATCATATGATTCGATGTTTACGGGTTTGAAACCCTCGGGGATTTGATGATCCATTATTTCGTCTGTAAAGCATAGTGGGTGTGCGGCGCCTCTGTACTAGGCGATATCATGACGTAGCTCCAATGAGCTGTGTTCGGCCCTGCCGAATTTGTGGCCGGCGTGACGGTTACCGTCTCGAGCCATGGGGCGCCCACGCGATTCGTAGATCGAGCGTGTTTGCCTTGCCTTGTCCTCCAACATGTCTCGTAAGTCCGGCGCATATTCCCGTGCCTTGGTACGGGGTGCGGCTTGAGTGGAGGGCCGGGAGGCCTCTCTGTCGCGGCCACTAGGTGGCCGGTCGGCCGCATCAAGTGCTTCCCCCTCTAATCGGGGTAGCAACCTGCGCTTTGGGTAGCTCTTGGACGGGCATTCGAGTTTATGCTCTTCGGCCGCAAGGACTTCAGTCCATCTGTCGACCAGCAAATCTTGATCAGCTCTAAGTTGTTGTTGTTTTTTCTTGAGGCTTCTTGCCGTGGCCATAAGCCTGCGTTGAAAACGCTCTTGCTCGACGGGATCCTCTGGCATGATGAATTCGTCGTCGTCGAGGCTTGCCTCGTCTTCGGGGGAGGCATATAATTATCGTCCTTGACCTCTCTGTCTGCCGCTCTCTCATGAGGGCTGGTTTCTCCATCCTCTTGTGCTAAGTCTTACTGGAGGGGGTTTTCTTCGGCACTTTCCGGAGTATTATTATCTCCCGTGCTGGAATCACCGTATTTGTTTTGGCGGGATTTTGAGCGGTGCCGCTGACGCCGGCGCTTAGGCTGTTTCTTGGAGGGGTGATCCTCCGCTGTTCCATCGCCATCTACCTATTTTGGGGTGTCCACCATGTATATGTCAGATGACGAGGTGGCTTTACAAGGACTAGTAGGCGCTGGTTCTTCATCATCTCCTTCATCGGCGTCCATACCGTCGATGTCTTCAGAGTCGAAGTCGAGCATGTCAGTTAAGTCGTCGACAGTGGCTACAAAGTGGTGGTGGGTGGGCTTTGAATTTCTTCATCGTCCGTACCCCAACCCTGCTGACCGTAGTCCGGCCAAGGCTCTCCTGATAAAGAGAGAGAGACTTTATTGACTTCGGGATGTCGCCGAAAGGCGAGTGCTAAAAGATGTCTGCGACAGTGAACTCCATGATCGGTGCCCAATCGGATTCGATCCGCAGGGGCGCGGAGGGTTCGGAGTCCGGAGAGGAGACCGGCTCCTTGGAGTCACGAGTCTCGCAGAGTACGGGGCTGGTGTTTGGCTCAATCGCCGTTGGGGTCATAGTCCCCGGGGTGGCGTCCAACCGCCCATCCTCAATCGGCGTAGTTCGCTCCGAATTAAGGGTCAGAGCCAATGCGGGTGCGGCCTCCAAGGCACTGTTCGGTGGCAGAGCTAGATCATGCTCGCCGTGACAGTGCGGATGTCAGCCGTGTAGTTTAAACTTCCGTCGAAGATCAAGTCCCCGTGGATGTCAGCCGTGTAGTTTAAACTTCCAAATCTGACCTGACGGCCAGGGCCGTAGCTTTCGATCTGCTCCAGACGGCCAAGCGAATTGGCCCGCAGTGCGAAGCCACTGAAGATGAAGATATATCCGGGGAGGAAGATCTCACCCTGGACTGCATCGCTATCGATGATCGTAGGAGCCATCGAGCCTGACGGCGACGACACAAAGGAACTCTCAATGAAAGCACCAATGTCGGTGTCAAAACCGGTGGATCTCGGGTAGGGGGTCCCGAACTGTGTGTCTAGGCCGGATGGTAACAAGAGGCGAGGGACACGAAGTTTTACCCAGGTTCGGGCCGTCTCGATGGAGGTAAAACCCTACATCCTGCTTGATTAATATTGATGATATGGGTAGTACAAGAGTAGATCTACCATGAGATCGAGGAGGCTAAACCCTAGAAGCTAGCCTATGGTATGATTATTGTTGTCTATGTTGTCCTACGGACTAAAACCCTCCGGTTTATATAGACACCGGATAGGGTTAGGGTTACATAGAGTCGGTTACAATGGTAGGAGATCTACATATCCGTATCGCCAAGCTTGCCTTCCACGCCAAGGAAAGTCCCTTCCGGACACGGGACGGAGTCTTCAATCTTGTATCTTCATAGCCCAGGAGTCCGGCTGAAGGTATAGTCCGGCTATCCGAACAACCCCTAACCCAGGACTCCCTCAGTGACCTCCGTCCTGCCGTCCGGCTGGTCTTGGTCTTGTTGCAGCGGAATGGTAACCTTTGCCTGATGGCTTGGCCTGTTCTTGCCCCCTTTGCACCAAAGGGGAAACAAGGACACTGCGCCGGTCGGCGCCCGCCTGGTCTCGATCGTCATGGCTTGCGTCATGGGTTCCTCGCGAGGTACCCCTGCATTGATCTCTCCGCCTCCTCGCGAGCCTGCCTAATGAGGCCGCCTCTGAGGAAGCTTCCTGTCGTCCGCCCCGCGAGGCTTGGCCCCTCGCGAGGGTCTTGATCTTGAGATGATGAAGACGGGCCGCGCTGGGCCCCCACTTGAGCCACGCCGCAGGCCGCAGGCAGGCAAGTCTGGGGACCCCCGTTCCCAGAACGCAGTCGGAGAAGGCTGATATGATGGCTTCTTCAGTCACCTTGGGGATCTTGAGGTGAGCGTAGTTGAAGCACTGGATGTACTTCTGCAGGGTTTCTCCTGGCTGTTTCTTGATGCGGCGCAGGTCGCTCACGGCCGGGGGCCGGTCACGAGTGCCCTGGAAGTTGGCGATGAAGCGGGTGCGCATCTCGCTCCAGGAGGAGATCGTGCCGGGAGCCAGGTTCAGGAGCCAGGTGCGGGCGCCGTCCTTGAGCGCCATGGGGAACCAATTCGCCATGACCTTCTTGTCTCTGTTGGCGGCTACGATGCCCAACTCGTAGAGCTGCAGGAACTCCGCGGGGTCCGCTGTGCCATCATAGCGGGGAGGGAGGTCAGGCTTGAACTTGCCTGGCCATGTGACATCGCGCAGCTCGGGGGTGAAGGCGAGGTAGCCCGCCATGGCCATCGGCACCCTTTGCTGGTGCTGGACTCGTTCTTGCGGGTCACCACGCGCCGCCACTGGGAGCAGCGCGGGGTTTTGTCGTGGAGGCACTACGGCGCGATCTTGGCGCGCCGGCGCTCGGAGCGCGCGAGCACCTTCCCGGGGACGTGGGATCTCTTGGCAGCTCCCTTCTTGCTGTGTAGGCGCCGCACATGGAGGGTCTCACCCTGGGGCTGCGCGCCTTGGAGCCAAGGCACCTTCTTGGGGAGGAGGCGGTGGAGGCGCCTCCTGATCCTCGCCCCCAGCACGGGACGGAGGGCGACACTGACAAGCTCGGTGATGCGGGCGAGCCAGTCCTGTAGAGGTCGTCAACGGGGCGATGGTGCAAGAGCTCCCGCGCCAAGAGCAGTGAGGCGTGCGCATCCATGGGTGCGTGACGGGCGTGGGACGACGAGCCAGCTGGAATCAGCGACGTGGTGGCGGTGCGGCCATCCCGCCGCACCGAGGGCTGCTGGGACGAGGCCTGCTGCTCGTTCCCCGCCGGGCCGGTGGCGGCGTTGGCGGTGGGTGACGGGGAACGATGAGGGGGGCCGCCGATAGGCGCCGTCTGGCCGACGCGAGCGGCGTGAGCAGCCTGGCGCTCGGCGCGAGCCCGACGAGCGTCAGCCATGGACACGACGGAAGATCACACGCGAACAACGGAAGGAAGATTCTGGCGCACCCCTACCTGGCGCGCCAAATGTCGGGTTTCGGGTTTCGGCAGACCCTTAAGGTTCGAACACTGGGGTGCGCGTGGAGATCTCTCCCCTACCGATCTACGTCCGATCCTCTCATGCGAACTAAGATGAAAATGATGAACAACACAAGAGACACGATGTTTATACTGGTTCGGGCCACCGTTGTGGTGTAATACCTTATTCCAGTGTATGGTGTGGTGGATTGCCTCTGGGGCTGATGATGGACAGTACAAGGGGAGAATAGCCTCATGAGAGGTGTTCTTGAGCTGGTGCGATGAACTGCTAGGGTGAGTTCTATCGCATCTCCCTCTCTCTGCTATGGTTCTACCAAATTTCCAGCCGTCTCTTCCTTCTATGGTGGCTAGCTCTATTTGTAGAGGCCCTGGGCCTCTCCCCAAATAATGAGCGGGAAGGGCGCCAACAATTGGCCATTTTGAAGGGGAACATCTAGTACAAGTTATCCTGACCAAAGGTGGTCTTCGGCTGCCAAAAGCACTGGCGATGACGCCGTCTTAGGCTCCACGGTGACCTCCGTCCTGCCGTCCGGCTGGTCTTGGTCTCATTGCACCAGAATGGTAATCTTTTCCTGATGCCTTGGCCTGTGCTTGCCCCCTTTGCACCAAAGGGGAAACAAGGACACTGCGCAGGCCGACGCCCGCCTGGCGCCCGCCTGGTCTCGATCGTCATGCTTGCATCACAGGTTCCTCGCGAGGTACCCCTGCATTGATCTCTCCGCCTCCTTGCGAGCCTGCCTGATGAGGCCGCCTCTGAGGAAGCTTCCTGTCGTCCGCCCCGCGAGGCTTGGCCCCTCATGAGGGTCTTGAGCTTGGGCTGATGAAGACGGGCCGCGCTGGGCCCCCACTTGAGCCACGCTGCAGGCCGCAGGAAGGCAAGTCTGGGGACCCCCGTTCCCAGAACGACGACATATGAAACCTAAGTTATCGAACCAAGCAACACAACATAAACTGCCCCTGCACACAGATAACAAATTGTCGCAACCCGACGTGTTAAAGGGGTTGTCAATCCCTTCCGGGTACAACGCCTCAAGATAGGCAAACGAACGTGAGATAAAATTGTAGTACATTGATAGATCGATCGCCAAATAAAATAAATAAGGATAAATTGCAGGAAGGTATTTTTGGTTTAATAGATCTGAAAATAAACGCAAAGTAAATGTAGATCGCAAAGGAAAATAATATGAGAAAGAGACCCGGGGGCCGTAGGTTTCACTAGTGGCTTCTCTCGAGAAAATAGCAAACGGTGGGTGAACAAATTACTGTTGGGCAATTGATAGAACTTCAAATACTCATGACGATATCCAGGCAATGGTCATTATATAGGCATCACGTCCAAGATTAGTAGACCGACTCCTGCCTGCATCTACTACTATTACTCCACACCTCGACCACTATCCACCATGCATCTAGTGTATTAAGTTCATGGAGAAATGGAGTAATGCAATAAAAATGATGACATGATGTAGACAAGATCTATCTATGTAGAGATATACCCCATTGTTTTATCCTTAGTAGCAACGATACATACGTGTCGGTTCCCCTTCTGTCATTGGGATCAACCACCGTAAGATCGAACCCACTACAAAGCACCTCTTCCCATTGCAATCTAAAGAGATTAAGTTGGCCAAACAAAACCCAAATATCGGAGAAGAAATATGAGGCTATAAGCAATCATGCATAAAAGAGATCAAAGAAACTCAAATACTTTCATGGATATAAAAGGATAGATTTGATCATAAACTCAAACTTTATCGATCCCAACAAACACACCACAAAAGAGTTACATCATATGGATCCCCAAGAGACTGTTGTATTGAGAATCAAGAGAGAGAGAGAGAGAGAGTGAGAGAGAGAGAGAGAAAGCCATCTGATCATAAACTCAAAGTTCATCGATCCCAACAAACACACCTCAAAAGAGTTACATCATATGGATCTCCAAGAGACCATTGTATTGAGAATCAAGAGAGAGATAGAGAAATCCATCTAGATACTAACTATGGACCCGAAGGTCTACAAAGAACTACTCACGCATCATCGGAGAGGCACCAGTGGAGGTGGTGAACCCCATCCGAGAAGGTGTCTAGATTGGATCTGGTTGTTCTGGACTCTGCGGCGGCTGGATCAATATTTTGTTGACTCCCCTAGGGTTTTGGGAATATTGGTGTATTTATAGAGCAAAGAGGCGGTCCAGGGGCCACCCGAGGTGGGCACAACCCACCAGGGCGTGCCTGGGCCTCCTGGCGCACCCTGGTGGGTTGTGCTCTCCTCGGAGCACCCCCTAGGCATCGCTAGGGCCCATTATGTTCCTTCTGGTCCAAAAAAATCTCCGTAAAGTTTTGTTGCGTTCGGACTCTGTTTGATATTGATTTCCTGCGATGTAAAAAACATGCAGAAAACAACAACTGGCAGTTGGCACTATTTCAATAGGTTAGTACCAAAAAATGACATAAAATGACTATAAAATGATTATAAAACATCCAAGATTGATAATATAATAGCTTGGAACAATCAAGAATTATAGATATGTTAGAGACATATCAGCATCCCCAAGCTTAACTCCTTCTCGTCCTCGAGTAGGGAGGTGATAAAAACAATTTTTTTTGATGTGGAATGCTGCCTAACAAGTCACATCATATTCTTTCTTTATAGCATGGACATTTCGAATTTTATATTGTTCAAAGCAATAGTCTAGTTTTGACAAGATAATTTAAATACTCTAGCATATGAACAAGCAACCATGTCTTTCAAAATATCAATGCTGAAATAAGTTATCCCTAGCCCATCATTCTCAACCATTGATCCATTCATGAAAGACACTCACATATTAGCTACACCCAATACTCAAGTACGATCATATTGCCTCATAGTTGGTGCTTTTATAAGAGAAGATGGAGACTCAAATAAAAAATAAAAAAATGCATAAAGTAAAAGAAAGGCCCTTCGCAGATGGAAGTAGGGATTTGTAGAGGTGCCATAGCTCAAAGCGAAAAACTTAGAGATAAAAACATTTTGGGAGGTGTATCCATCCCACCAACGAAAAAGACATAGAGTTCCCAACACTTTCCACGCTTGATATACTATAGGCGATCCTCAAACAAAAAATAAAGTTTATTCCTTTTGCCACCATACTTTCACTTTCCATGGCTAACCGTATCCACAGGTGCCTTCCATACCGACACTTTCCACGGAATTTATTATTTGACAGCATAAAGTAAATTCATTTTTTCATTTCAGGACTGGGCATCCCTAATACCTTTACCTTACTCTCGTGCAATGGCAAGTGAATAAACACTCATCGTGAGAATAACACATCTGGCATGGAAAATATTAGCCACCCCTCACCGCTCTGCAAGCGAAACGAACACACAGAAGAGAAGTTTATTTTGAAACTTAGATATGTCACATGCAAATTTGCTTAGGACGGCAAAAGAATACCGCATATAGGTAGATATAGTGGACTCATGTGGCAAAACTAGTTTAAACGATTTTGGATGCACAAGTAGAGATCATACTTAGTGCAAAATGAAGGCTAGCAAAAGATTGAGAAGCGACCAACCAAGAAACGGATAATCTCATAAGCGAGCATTAAGCATAACTAACACCAAATAATGCACCACAAGTAGGATATAATTTCATTGCATGACTATTGACATTCGTGCTTGCATAGGGAATCACAAACCTTAACACCAATATTCTTACTAAAGCATAATTACTCATCAACATAACTCACATATCACATCATCATATCTCAAAACTATTACTAAGAATCAAGTTTATTTTGTCCAATGATCTTCATGAAAGATTTTATTATATCCTTCTTGGATATCTATCACTTAGGGTCTAATTTTTATGTGTTGCTTTTGAAAAGCTCAAACAAATATAAGTGGAGATCATGAGCATAATATTTCTTTCTTTCTCTCAAATTAATTTAAGGAAGCAAGAGAGAATTTCTTGAAAATTTTACTAACTCCCAAATAAGTCTAAGTGAATCAAGAGAGAATTTCTTTAAAAATACAAAAGCACATCGTGCTAAAAAAGATATAAGTGAAGCACTAGAGCAAGTCCATAGCTCATAATTTTTTAAGTGAAGCATAGAGAGAAATTCTAACATGTCATGATATAATTTTGGCTCTCTCAAATAGGTGTGTCCAGCAAGGGATCAAGACTTAAAACGCAAAATAAAACAAGTAAAAACTCATATCATACAAGACGCTCCAAGTAAAACACATAGTATGTGACGAATAAAAATATAGCTTCGAGTAAAATACTGATGGTCGTTAGACAAAAGAGGGGATACCACTCGGGGGCATCCCCAAGCTTAGTTGGTTGCTCATTTTTGGATAATATCTTGGGATGCCAGGGCATCCCCAAGCTTAGGCTCTTCTACTCCTTATTCCTTCATCCATCGTAAGATATCCCAAAACTTGAAAACATCAATCACACAAAACTCAACAAAACCTTCGTGAGATCCGTTAGTATAAGAAAATGAATCACTACTATAAGTGTTGTATCAAACCAATTCATATTTTGTTCTTGCACTATATCTACTGTATTCCAACTCTTCTATGGCAAAAACTCATCAAAGAAAACCAAAGAGCCATGAAAACAAGCAAACAACGAAAAAGAAAATAGAATCTGTCAAAACAGAACAGTCTGTAGCAATCTGACTATTTCGAATACTTCTGTAACCCCAAAAATTCTTAAAAAAATAGGATGGCTTGATAAATTTGTATATTGATCTACTGCAAAAGGAATGGGTATTCGCTCTCTGGTTAAAACTGATAATTATTTTCATGAGCGCAAAAGTTTTTGTTTTTCAGCAAGATCAAACAACTATCACCCAAGAAGATACTAAAGGCTTTACTTGGCAAAAACACTAATTAAAACACAAAAAACACAATAATATCAGTAGCGTAATTGTGCAAACACTCTAGAATAGATAGGAAAAGACAAAAATAAATTTTATTCATTAGGTTGCCTCCCAACAAGCGCTATAGTTTTACGCCCTAGCTAGGCATAAGATTTCAATGATGCTCACACAAAAGAGAAGAATTGAAACACAAAGAGAGCATCATGAAACATATGACAAACACATTTAATTCTAACATACTGCCTATGCATAGGAATTTTATAAGCAAACAAATTATCGAGACAAGAAACATCTAACATATGCGAAGAAGGGGAATTAAACATTGACGATCTCAACATAACGAGAGGTAATTTAGTAACATGAAATATTCCATACCCATATCCCCCTCTTTCAAAATAATTGCATGTAAGATCATAATCAAAATCAACAATATAGCAATCATATAATATATTTTTTTCATGATCCACATGCATAAAAGTCTTACTATCTTCCTAAATAGTGGGATTAACATCAACTAAAGTCATGACCTCTCCGAACCCACTTTTGTCAAAATTTTCATAAGATTGAACACTCTCCGAGTATGTGGGATTCTTATTTCCTAAAGTTGACACTCTTCCAAACCCACTTTCAATATTATTGCAAACATTATTATCAATAGCATATTCATCATGAGGCATAAATAAATTTTCAAGATCATCATTATCACCCCAATCATGATCATTGCAATAAGTGGCGGACATAGCAAAATTAGCATCCCCAAGCTTGGGGTTTTGCATATTATTAGCATAATTGACATTACTAGAATTTATAGTAACACCATTGCGATCATGCTTTTCATTTAAGGAGCTATCATGAATCACTTCATAAATTTCTTCTTTTAGCACTTCATCACAATTTTCAGATTCACAAATTTCAAGCAAAACTTCATAAAGATAATCTAGTGCGCTCAACTCACTAGCAATTGGTTCATCATAATTGGATGTTTTGAAAATATTAGCAAGTGGATGAGGATCCATATAAATAGATTTTTAGCAAGCAAAGATGCAAGCATATAGAAGGCACATGGAAACACAAGCAAACAAAAGATCTGACGAGAAAATGGCGAACGAAAAAGAGGGCGAATAAAACGGAAATTTTTTGTGAAGTAGGGGATAGGAAAATGAAAGGAAAATGGAAAATAATGTAAATTGCGAGGAGATGAGATTTGTGATTCGGAACCTGATATATGTTGAAGATCCTCCACGGCAACGGCGCCCGAAATTCCTTCTGATGTCGCTTGAAGCTACGTCGGTATTTCACCAAAGAGGAAGGGATGATGCAGCACAACGGTAGTAGGTATTTCCCTCTATTATGAAACCAAGGTTATCGAACCAGTAGGAGAACAAAGCAACACAACATAAAACACCCCTGTAGATAGATAACAAATCCTCGCAACCCGACGTGTTAAAGGGGTTGTCAATCCCTTCCGGGTACGGTGCCTCAAGATAGGCAAACGGACGTGAGATAAAATTGTAGTAGATTGATAGATCGAACGCCAAATAAAATAAATAAGGATAAATTGCAGCAAGGTATTTTTATATTTTGGTTTAATAGATCTGAAAATAAAAGCAAAGGAAAAGTAGATCGCAAAGGCAAATAATATGAGAAAGAGACCGAGGGCCATAGGTTTCACTAGTGGCTTCTCTCGAGAAAAATAGCAAAAGATGGGTGAACAAATTACTGTTGGCCAATTGATAGAACTTCAAATACTCATGAGGATATCCAGGAAATGGTCATTATATAGGCATCACGTCCAAGATTAGTAGACCAACTCCTTCCTGCATCTACTACTATTACTCCACACATCGACCACTATCCAGCATGCATCTAGTGTATTAAGTTCATGGAGAAATGGAGTAAGGCAATAAGAATGATGACATGATGTAGACAAGATCTATATATGTAGAGATAGACCCCATCGTTTTATCCTTAGTAGCAACGATACATACGTGTTGTTTCTCCTTCTGTCACTGGGATCAAGCACCGTAAGATCGAACCCACTACAAAGCACCTCTTCCCATTGCAAGATAAATAGACCAAGTTGGCCAAACAAAACCCAAATATCAGAGCAAAAATACGAGGCTATAAGCAATCATGCATAAAAGAGATCAAAGAAACTCAAATACTTTCATGGATATAAAAGGATAGATTTGATCATAAACTCAAACTTTATCGATCCCAACAAACACACCACAAAAGAGTTACATCATATGGATCCCCAAGAGACTGTTGTATTGAGAATCAAGAGAGAGAGAGAGTGAGAGAGAGAGAGAGAGAAAGCCATCTAGCTACTAACTACGGACCCGAAGGTCTACAAAGAACTACTCATGCATCATCGAAGAGGCACCAATGGAGGTGGTGAACCCCATCCGAGATGGTGTCTAGATTGGATCTGGTGGACTCTGCGGCTGGATCTATATTTTGTCGACTCCCCTAGGGTTTTGGGAATATTGGGGTATTTATAGAGAAAAGGGGCGATCTGGGAGCACCCGAGGTGGGCACAACCCACCAGCCGCGCCTGGGCCTCCTGGCGCGCCCTGGTGGGTTGTGCTCTCCTCGAAGCAGCCCCTAGGTGCAGCCAGGGCCCATTATGTTCCTTCTCGTCCAAAAAAATCTCCGTAAAGTTTCATTGCATTTGGACTCCATTTGATATTGATTTCATGCAATGTAAAAACATGCAGAAAACAACAACTGGCACTTGGCACTATGTCAATAGGTTAGTACCAAAAAATGATATAAAATGACTATAAAATGATTATAAAACATCCAAGATTGATACTATAACAGCATTGAACAATCAAAAATTATAGATATGTTGGAGACGTATCAACGAGTTATTCTTAGGTTGAGTGTTTATTCACTCACCATCACACGAGAAGAGGGCGGTAATAGGGATTCCCAGTCCCGAACTCAAAAAGCAAATAATTAAACAAATCTCCCTCGGGACTGTTGTTGGTATGGACGACACCCGTTGTTTTGGACAAGCCGTGGAGTGTGATTGTTTGTGGAGGGGGACTAAACCTTTACTTTTATTGCTTGGGAACCGCCACTAGCGTGCTTAACATGGAAGATATTGATAACTGATGGTCGTGAAGTAAACAAGAATGGTGCATGTCTCAAAATATCATTTACCTCTGTTTTAAAAACTTGAGCTCTAGCACCTCTGCAAATCACTGCTTCCCTCTGCGAAGGGACTATCTATTTACTTTTATGTTGTGTCATCACCCTCTAAAATAAGCGCTAGAACCTGAGAGCACTACTGTCATGCTGATGCATGGTGTGTAGCTAATGTTGGGTACATCATGGCTGGATCTTTTCTACCATGAATTACAATGTTTAGTCGTTGCTTGAACTTTGGAGGTGCTCTGCATTTATGTTTTGCGGTCTAAGAAAGGGCTAGCGAAATACCACTATTGTCATATTATATCATGGTTGTTTTGATACCGTGTTGTTGTTTGAGATATCTTATTATTGCTCGCTAGCCAATTAAGTTATTGATATGAGTTAATATAATTTTTAAGAGTTATTCTTGGCATGGTTAGTTATAATGTTGGTTGAAAACCTGGGTGCTGTTTAAGATTATTTACGCAAACAAGAGCAAAAGAGTTCGTAAAAGTTTTTCTTTTTCACTTTTAGTTTATCAACTGAATTGCTTGAGGACAAGCAAAGGTTTAAGCTTGGGGGAGTTGATATGTCTCCAACGTATCTACTTTTCCTAACGTTTTCCTCTTGTTTTGGACTCTAATTTGCATGATTTGAATGAAACTAATCCAGACTGATGCTGTTTTCTGCAGATCTACCATGGTGTTGTGTTTGTGCATAAATAAAAGTTCTCGGAATGGAACGAAACTTTGCAAGGAATTTTTATACAATAAAAGAGAATTTATGCAGCCAAGAGACACCTGAGGGGGCACCTCGGTGGGCACAACCCAGCAGGGCGCGCCTGCCCCCCAGGCGCGCACACGTGGGTTGTCCCTACCTGGTGGCCCCGCAGACCATGAATCCGACACTATAAAATCACATTTTTCTAGAAAAAAATCAGGGAGAAAGAATTATTGCGATCCACGAGACAGAGCCGCCGTCACCTCCTGTTCTTCATCGGGAGGCCAGATCTGGAGTCCATTTGGGGCTCCGGAGAGGGGGATCTTCGTTCTTCGTCATCACCAACCCTTCTCCATCGCAAATTCATGATGCTCCCCACCGAGAGTGAGTAATTCATTCATAGGCTCGCTGGTTAGTGAGGATTTGGATGAGATTCATCTTGTAATCTAGTTAGTTTTGTTAGGGCTTGATCCCCAGTATCCACTATGTTCTGAGATTGATGTTGCTATGACTTTGCCATGCTTAATGCTTGTCACTTTGGGCCCGAGTGCCATGATTTCTGATCTTAACTGTTTATGTTATCACCATTATATCCATGTTCTAGATCCGATCTTGCAAGTTATGGTCACCTACTACGTGTTATGATCCGGCAACCCTGGAGTGACAATAGTCGGGACCCCCCCCCCAGTGATGACCATAGTTTGAGGAGTACATGTATTCCGTGTGTTAATGCTTTGTTCCAGTTCTCTATTAAAAGGAGGCCTTAATATCCCTTATTTTCCAATTTGAACCCACTGCCACGGGAGGGTAGGACAAAAGATGTCATGCAAGTTCTTTCCATAAGCACGTATGCCTATTTACGGAATACATGCCTACATTATATTTATGAACTAGAGCTAGTGCCGTATCACCCTAGGTTATGGCTGTCACATGATGAATATCATCCAACAAATCACCGATCCAATGCCTACGAATCTTTATTATATTGTTTCTGCTAAGTTACTACTGCTATCATTACTGTTGCACTTGCTACGAAATTATTGCTATCACTTTTACCGCTGCTATTGCTCTTGCTACTACTATCAAAACTATCATACTACTTTGCTACTGATCACTTTGCTGCAGATAATTAATCTCCAGGTGTGGTTGAATTGACAACTCAGCTACTAATACTTGCAAATATTCTTTGGCTCCCCTTGTGTCGAATATATAAATTTGGGTTGAATACTCTACCCTCGAAAACTGTTGTGATCCCCTATATGTGGGTTATCACTTATGATTGGAACTCTATGAAACATCCATGACTACTAAAGATTATTAAGGTAAAACCCAATCATAGTATTATAAGGGATCAAGTCCTCTTTACTCCCATACGCAAACAACCTACTTACTCGGGTCTGTGCTTCTGTCACTCACGCCACCCACCATAAGCAAATCATGAACATATTGCAAACCCAACAGCGGGGATCCCTCACACTTGCGCGACACGCAGAGCACCATAGGACAACACCAATAATAAAACATGCAACTCAAACCAATCACGATCATCAATCAACCCATAGGACAAAATGGATCTACTCAAACATCATAGGATAGCCATACATCATTGGGAAATAATATATAGCGTTGAGCAGCATGTTTATGTACAGATTACAGTGGGGAGAAGAGGTGCTACACTACTGCATAGAGGGGAAGAGAGTTGGTGATGACGACGGCGAAGTTGTTGGTGTAGATCGCCGTCACGATGATGGCCCCGGCGGCGTTCCGGCGCCACGGGGAGAGAGGGGGGTGAGGGGGAGAGAGGCCCCCTCCTTCTTATTCTTCCTTGATCAACCCCTAGATGGGAGAAGGCTTTCCCCTCTGTTCCATGGCCACCATGGCGGCAGCGGGGCAAGAGCCCCTCCGAGATTGGATCTCTCTCTGTTTCCTTCTGTTTCTGCACTCCCTGTTTCTGGCCTTTCACCGTTTCTCAAATTCTCAGAGATCTGAAACTCTGATTGGGCTGAAATTTTAACATGATTTTTATCCTGATATTAGCTTCCTTGCGTCCGAAGGACACCTCCAACCGACCTTCAGGGTGGCCACAAGCCCCCTGGCCGCACCCTCGGTAGGGGGCGCGCCCCTTAGCATGTGGGACCCTCGGGCACTGCCTTGCGTTGATTCCACATCCCAAAATTCACATATATTCCAAAAAAAATCTTCGTAATTTT
The DNA here is from genome assembly GCF_003073215.2 of Triticum urartu. Classification (NCBI taxonomy): domain Eukaryota; kingdom Viridiplantae; phylum Streptophyta; class Magnoliopsida; order Poales; family Poaceae; genus Triticum; species Triticum urartu. Next base: position 584,596,014 of record NC_053024.1, read on the forward strand.
TTATCACGTTTGGACTCCGCTTGATATGGATTTCTTGCGGAAAAACATGAAACAAATAGGAACTGGCACTGGGCACTAGATCAATATGTTAGTCCAAGAAAATCATATAAATTGTTGCCAAAAGTATATGAAACTTGTAGAATATTGGCATGGTACAATAAAAAATTATAGATGCGGCGGAGACGTATCAGGGGGTGGTCAGTATCTTCCATGCTAAGCGGGTTATTCTCGTGATGATTGTTTATTCACTCGTCCTTGCATGAGAGGGGCTGGTAATAGGGATGCCAAGTCCCGAAATAAAAAACTGCAAATAATTAAATGAAACTCCCCTAGGACTGTTGTTGGTATGGAAGGCACCTGTGGATTTGGTTAGCCATGGCTTGTGTTTATTGGTGGAGGGGGAGTAAACTTTTACTTTATCGCTTGGGAACCGCCGTTAAATTGTTTAGCATGGAAGATATTGAAAACTCTTGGTCGTAACTTTGATAGGAAGGGTGCACCTCCCAAAATTATATTTATCTCTAATTAAAGATTTGAGATATGGCACCTCTGCAAATCCCTGCTTCCCTCTACGAAGGGACTATCTATTTACTTTTATACTGAGTCATCACCTTCTCAAACAAGCAACAGACCCGAGACCACTATTGTCATCCTCATGAATTATGTATAGTTAATGTTGAACGCATCATGATTGGATCTCCTCTACCATGAATTACTATGTTTAGCCGCTGCTTCAGCTTTGGAGCTGCTTTGCATTTATGTTTTGCGGTCTCAGAAAGGGCTAGCGAGATACCATTATTATCATATTATATAATGATTGTTTCGACAAAGTGTTGGCATTTGAAATATCTTATTATTGCTCACTAGCTGATTATGCCATTGATACGAGTTAATATAATTTATATGAGTTATTGCTTGCATGGTTAGTCATGATCTTTGCTGAAAACCTAGGTGCTATTTAAGCATATATATATGTAAACAAGAACAAAAGAGTTTGTAAAAGTTTTTATTTATCACTTTCAGTTTGTCAATTAAATTGCTTGAGGACAAGAAATGGGTTAAGCTTGGGGATTTGATACCTATCCATCGTATCTACTTTTCCTAATGCTTTTGCTCTTGTTTTGGACTCTAATTTGCATGATTTGAATCAAAGTAACCCGGACAGACGCTATTTTCAGTAGAACACCATAGTGTTGTTTTTATGCAGAAATAAAAGTTCTCAGATCAGGATGAAATTTTTTGGAGAATTATTTTGCAATAAATAAAAAATACTGGAACCAAGACCCACTAGGGGAGGGGCCTTGGCTGCCCACAAGACACCAGGGCACGTCACCCCCCTCTAGCGCACCTTGGTGGGTGGTGGGTGTAACACCCTGGATGTAATTTACCTTATATGTATCCCAACTCTTGCCGTTTCCGGCACTAAGTTATTTTATTTCCTCGGCGTCGGGTTTTTGTCTCCATGTGTTGTTGTCTTTGTCATGCATCTCATATCATGTCATCATGTGCATTGCATTCGAATACGTGTTCGCCTCATGCATCCGAGCATTTTCCCCGTTGTCCATTTTGCGTTCTGGCGCTCCAATGTCCTCCGGTGTCCCTTTCTACCTCTTTTCGTGTGTGGGGGTTAAACGTTTTTGGATTGGACCGAGACTTTCCATGCGGCCTTGGTTTACTACCGGTAGACCGCCTGTCAAGTTTCGTGCCATTTGGACTTCGTTTGATACTCCAACGGTTAACCGAGGGACCGAAAAGGCCTTGTGTGTGTTGCAGCCCAACACCTCACCAAACTGGCCCAAAACCCACGTAAACCTCTCCCATCATCTAGAGCATTCGATCAAGATCGCGTGGCCGCAAACCGCACCTCATTTGGAGCTTCCTAGCCTCCTCTACCTCTATATAAAGGGCACCCCCTAAAAATTCGCGGATCATTCTACCCCTAACCTAGCTCCTCTTCCACCATGCCGCGCCGGACACGTCCGGTCCGGCCGGACAAAGTCGCCGCCACCGCCCGCGACGAACCAGGGCGCGCCACGTGTCCCGGCGGGTCCCCAGTTCGCTGCCTCGCCCGCGCCGGCCCTCCCCGCTACCCGAGCCGAGCCCAAGCGCCCCGCGCCTCCTCACCTCTTCCCCGCCGCCGCGTCGACCATTGCGCCGCCGCCTCGCCTAGCTCTAACCGCCGCCCGCCATTTCTGGTGACCGCCGCCGGCCTCACCGGACTCCATCGCGCCTCCAGGAACCCCCACCGTGGCCGGCGCCGCCGCCCGGCCTTCCCCTCGCCTATTGAGCTCGCCGGAGTAGGCCACGAGCTCGTCGGAGTTGCATCGGTTTGCGCGCGCTGCCAGCTACAGTGAACCCTAGATCCGTTCTCGGTGACTTTTCCCTCCCCTCTCATTAATTTTATGCAATCTTTGTCATGCCATAACTCTACATCCGTAGCTCCAATTTGTGCATGTAGCATATCAAAATGTTCTTCTCGACGAGCACATCATTTCATCTCATTGCATCATTTTCATCTGAGCTCATCTTGATGCCCGAAATGCTGTTGGAAGAGGGCTATGTCATGAATTTGTCAGATCTGTTTCAGCAAATAGCCTTTCGTCATTTTTTCCATGATTAATGTGTGCATGCTATGATCCTGAGCTCTACATGTATTTTGTTATATGCCATGCCATCTTTACAGGGGTGCTTGCCATGTATTTTTGTGATCTTTGTGGTGACTAGAACAAGCTTGCAAAGTAGCGTAATCGGTAATGCTGATTTCAGGGACTTAGAATTTCTCTAAGTCCTTGTCCTATTTTCGTTGTTATGCCATATGTTCATGTTGTTTCCTAGTGATCCGTGCCTCTTTTGAGGATGATTAGTAAGGATGTTTTGTTAACATTGTGGTGCTCTATCCATCAATGGCTTTGTTTGCATTTATGGAGCACCCTAGCTTGAGTCAATCAAGCTCTACTTTTGCTATAAAATGATCCTGTGTCACAGCCCTAGAGTACCTGAGTGAAATTGTGGCATCTGCACTCATGCATCATGTCTAAAATTTCTGAAAGTTGAATTGAGGTTTGTTGAAACCCTCAGAAACCAGTTCAAAAATAATCAACATTAAAATGTCTTCAAAGAAGTCCAAGAAAATGTTCCTCTTAGTCTCTAAAAATATTGGCAAGAGGTAAAATTCAAACCAATGTTTTTGGTATCTCAGAAACATTTATTTTGGGCCTTTGAATTAATTCAATAACTATTTGCATTGGATATATATTCTTTATATAATTAATATATGTCCAATAATTCTGGAACATTTTATGTGGTTTTGGATATTTTAGTTCTAGCCACATAATTATTTTCAGGATTTCATAAAATGGTTTGGTGTTAAAACTAAACCCAAAACAATTGCAGAAAAATAGAAAACAGAAACAATTTAGAAAACAGAGAAGAGAGAGAGCTTACCTGGGCCACAGCTGGCCCGACACTGTGTCGGCCCAGCCGACTGGCCAGCGCCAGTCACCCCCTACCTCGCGCCAGAAGGCAGGGGCGCGTGCTCGCCACGCGCCGGCCACTCGCCGGTCACCTCCTGCCTCCCTGCCTGCCTCCTCGTCGCTCTGGCCCTCCCTCGCGACGCCACGCATCCCCCGACCTCTCTCACACTCTCCCTCGCCCTCATCCCCTCCTCTGTCTCTCTCTCACGTGCGCGACCGAACGCAGTCGTCGCTGCCGACGAGCTCCCCCACGGCCAGAGCCACCTCCGAGCCTCTCCGACGCGTCCCCGAGCTCCCCCATGACGCCCCGGTCCTTTCCGCCGAGCCACATGACGCCGGACGCCTCGAAGCACCATCCCCGACCCCTTCATCCTCCTCGGGTCGCCGGAGATTCGCCTCGCCGCCCCGCTTGCTCCGACACCTCCCCGGCCCCGCCGTCTGCACCGGAAGACTCAACATAAGCCCCTGCCCCTAACCCCCCTCCTCTACGCCTCGGTTGCGCCCCTAGCCGCCATCTCCACCGAGCCCGAGCACTCAACTCCGCCGGCGACGCCGTCGTCGTGGCCACAGCCACGCGGGCTCGAAACCGAGCGCGTCACCGCGTTTCCCACACTCCCAGGAGGCCGTAGCCCCTCTCCACGCCCCTGTTGTGTATTCCAGCGCCGAACCCGAGCATGCCCGAGCTCCGGCCGCCGCGGCCGAGCTCCCCGCCGTCGCCTCCGGCCGCCCCAGGCCCGGCTGGCGCCACCATCCGACGCGCGCTGGTTTGGGCTCTCGGACGAGCCCAACCACGCTGCGAACGGGGCCCCAGAGCCCGTTCCCGCGGCCCTCTGCCGCGTCTGGTCATCGCCGGCGGCTAAACGCCGGTGGTTTAGCCTCGGTTGACCAGGGGTTTGACCTCCCCTGACGTGTGGGCCCAGTCGCCTGCTTAATTAGTGTTAGGTTTAGTTAGTGTTAATTAACTTAGCTAATTAGATGAGCCACTGACATGCTAGCCCCGCCCGGCTAACTAAGTTAGTTAGGGCTAATCCTATTTAGGTTAGTTAGGTTAGTCGCTGACCAGTGGGCCCAACCCAGTTAGTTAGGGCTAACTAACTTGGTTAGTTGACTGGGTCACTGACCAGTGGGTCCCACTGGTCAGGTATGACCTGGCCGACCAGTTGACCCGCTAACATCACCCTTGGGCAATGCTGACGCAGTAAAGCACTTTCTGGATTTAAGTTTTATTCAGAAAATTCCAGAAATTAGTATAAACTTCTAAAAATGATAGAAAATCAACCGTAACTCCAAATGAAATAAATTATATATGAAAAATTATCAGAAAAATTCAAGGTATCCATCTCTACCATTTTCATGCATGTTTGAGCAAGTTAACCTCACTGTTTAGGATGAAACATGATTAGGGCAAATTTCATAATAGGTTTGGAGTTGGAATTGATATAGTTTTGAATTCCCCTTCAATTAAAATGACTTTCTGTTGCATTAGCCCAAATCACAGCATATTGCCATGTCATGATCATGCATCATATTGTTGCATTGCATTGATTGTGCTCTCCCTCTCTGTTGCCGGTATTCGTCCCCTCTCGATAGACGTACTTCCGACGATGAGTTCGATGACACCGATGAAGAGGTATAATATCTTCAGAAGTGCCAGGCAAGCAAAACACCCTCGTTCATTCCGATACAATCCCACTCTCTCGCTCCTGCTCTCTTTTACTGCATTAGGACAACAACGATTCAACTGTTACATGTTGCGGTAGTTGAACCCCTTTCCTCTGCATGACCTGTCATTGCCACAGTAAATAGATGAAACCCACTAGCATGAGTAGGAGTTGTTTGAGCCCTGATGTGCCTACTCATTCATGCTTATTTGTCATGCCTGCTACTTCTTAGAGTTGAGTCAGTCTGATTCATCGGGGATGAATTGGAACAGTGATGAACATGTCCTACTGTGTGTGAGCTAAGTGTGTGAACACGATTTGGTAAAGGTAGCGGTGAGAGGCCATGTAGGAGTACATGGTGGGTTGTCTCATTGAAACCGTCCTTAGGAACTGAGTTCTGTGTTTGTGATCCATGAAACAGTTACTACCACGCATTGGTCCCGAAACCAATGGACCCTCTCGGCTTCTTGATCACCCTTGTCATCTGTCCAGGAGTTGCAACTAGTTTCTGGTGTTTATAGGATATGTGTTGGCGGCCGTGCGTAGCGCTGACCCTAGGGGTGGGCTATGATGCGGTAGATACACCATGGCCGGGCATGCCGGGCGCCCGTTTGGTGTCTCGGAACCCTGTACACATCGTCCGGGGCCGTATGTGAAAACCTCGGCCGGACTCCCTGCGGATGGAACCTGGATAGGCGATAAACCTGGACTAGACACTTGAGTGTTTAGGTAGGCTATGGCCGACACCCTCGTTGGGCTTCTGCTTGAAGGTTGTCGAGTACATGTCGTGTAAACGGCAGTAAGTGGTGAGAGCGTGTGTGAAGAAGTACACCCCTGCAGGGTTAACATCATCTATTCGAATAGCCGTGTCCGCGGTAATGGACTTCTGGGTTGCCTATAACAGTTCATAGACAAGTGAAAGTGGATACTCTAAAACTCGCAAGATAAGTGTGAGTGCTATGGATGGCCTTCTCGTAGGGAGACGAGAGCGGATCCATAGTGGTGTATTGAATGGTGAACATGTGGACTCGTATGCGCCACCTCAAAAGAGTTGCTTGCAGTCGTAGTTCAGATTAGCCACTGAGTCAAAGCTGGCTTGCTGCAGTTAAACTCCACCACCCCCTTTGTTGATACCGGTGCATATGTAGTTAGTTCTGATGTAAGTCTTGCTGGGTACATTTGTACTCATGTTTGCCTATTCTATGTTTTTGCAGAGAGACGTCAGTCTCGCTAGTAGTTCCGTGTGGACTTCGACGTTTAGCTTGATACCTCAGCTACGATCTTGTGCCCTCGGCAGGATCTGGTAGATAGTCAGGCTTCTTAGCCTTTTTCATTTTTAGATGTCTGTACTCAGACATGTTAAGCTTCCACATGTGCTTGATTTGTATGCTATGATTGTTGGGTCATGAGACCCATGTTTGTAATATCTCGCTCCTCAGAGCCTAATGAATAAATGTTTGAGTCATAGAGTCTTGTTGTGATTCCATGTTGTATTTACACATGTCGAGCATATTGTGTGTATGATTGAAATGCTTGGTATGTGTGGGATCCGACAATCTAGTTGTTTATCCTTGGCAGCCTCTCTTATGGGGAAATGTAGTTTTGTGCTTCCATGAGCCATATTAGTCCGCTACAGCCCGGTTCACCGGAGTCCTGTTAGCCCAGCACTACTGCTCAGGACACTTGACTGGCCGGCATGTGTTTCACTTCGTTCCTGTGTCTGTCCCTTCAGGGAAATGTCATGTGGTAACATCAAGAGTCCTGTCTAGCCTGCTACAGCCCGGGTTCCCGGAGTCCTGTTAGCCCAGTGCTACAGCCCGGATATACACGCTGCTGACCGACATGCTCGATGTGATTCATGTATGCCTGTCCCCATAGGTTAGTGCCGCTTTGGGTTCACGACTAGCCATGTCGGCCCAGGTTCTCTGTCATATGGATGCTAGCGACACTATCATATACGTGAGCCAAAAGGCGCAAACGGTCCCGGGACATGGTAAGGCGACACCCGTGGGAATACCGTGCGTGAGGCCGCAAAGTGATATGAGGTGTTACCGGCTAGATCGATGTGACTTGGAATCGGGGTCCTGACATCCTGGCAGATTGTTGACATGTTTAGCGATTTTGCCGAGGATGTTGCTATTGATCCGTGCATGCTATGTTGTTGTTCTTGCCATGTCTAGCTTCTGTGCTATGTCTTCTTGATGGGTGTGTGCTTAGTTTGTCATGCCATGCTCTTTAGTGAGTGCATCGAGCTTGTAAACATGCCTACTCGTTAACTGTTTTGCATGCTCCAGTTTTTCACTAAGTCTGAATCTGTTTATGTTTTTGCTATGTTCACATGCTTGCAATTGTATTTTCTGATCCCTTCTGTCTCAAGGCCACTAAGGGACTTTTGTTAAGTGCTTTGAGTAGCTTCATGCCATGCCTTGATTTGCCATGTTAAGTTCCTGTAGCATGTAGTTTTCATGCTCTAAAGTGTGCTTCCTGATGATAAATTCCAGACTTGTGTTAATTTCACTAAGTCTGAAACCTGTTATCATTTGCTCTTTTGCCATGCTTGTTTGAACCTGTTAATGGATGAATTAGCCGTAGCTGAGAGTTGATCTTTTGTCAAGCATCATGAGTGCATCCCTGCCATGTATTTTGTTGTCATGTTTGAGTGCCGTAGCATATTTATCTTGATGCATTTAGTTGGTCACTTGCTGATTATCGCTGACCGATGCCATATTTGTTTTGCTTGCCATTTCCAAACCGTGCATCCGATTCTGGTGATCTTTATATCAATTTCAACCGAAATCACCTCACCTTTCCATTGTCACTCTTGAATTTCCAAGTTGAGACCAGGTTCAATCATTCCTTGTCAAATCTTGCATATGCATCACATACCGCATCCCGCATATCATACCATGTTTGCATCATGCTGTTTGAGCATTGCACGTGGTTGATTGTGTTCCGTTTGCTTGTTGTTCTTGTTTGGGTAGAGCCGGGATACGAGTTCGTGAACGAGGAGCCCGTTGAGTTCGCTTACGAATATGAAGTCAACTCTGACAACTTTGCAAGCAAGATGATCATACCCTCGAAATCACTTCTATCTTTGCTTGATAGATGCTCGCTCTTTTGCTATGCCTATGCTACGATACCTACCACTTGCTTATCATGCCTCCCAAATTGCCATGTCAAACGTCTAACCCACCATGTCCTAGCAAACCGTTGCTTGGCTATGTTACCGCTTTGCTCATCCCCTGTTATAGCGTTGCTAGCTGCAGGTGAAGATTGGAGATCGTTCCTTGTTGGAACATTGTTTATTGTTGGGATATAACCATATTATCCTATTTATCTTAATGCATCTATATACTTGGTAAAGGGTGGAAGGCTCGGCCTTTTTCCTAGTGTTTTGTTCCACTCTTGCCACCCTAGTTTCCGTCATATCGGTGTTATGTTCCTGGATTTTGCGTTCCTTACACGGTTGGGTTATAATGGGAACCCCTTGACAGTTCGCCTTGAATAAAACTCCTCCAGGAATGACCAACCTTGGTTTTACCATTTGCCACCTAGCCTCTTTTTCCCTTTGGTTTCCGGAGCCCGAGGGTCATCTTTACTTAAACCCCCCCCCCCCCCCCCCCGGCCAGTGCTCCTCTGAGTGTTGGTACAAACTAGAGCCTTGTGCAGCGCCCCCTCGGGGAAACTCGAGGTTTGGTTTTAGTTGTATGGAGCGCACATATGAGTGTCCCCTGAGAACGAGATATGTGCAGCTCCTATCAGGATTTGTCGGCACATTCGGGCGGTGTTGCTGGACTTGTTTTACCATTGTCGAGGATGTCTTGTAACCGGGATACCGAGCCTGATCGGATTGTCTTGGGAGAAGGAATATCCTTCGTTGACCGTGAGAGCTTGTGATGGGCTAAGTTGGGACTCCCCTGTAGGGATTTGAACTTTTGAAAGCCGTGCCTGCGGTTATGGGCAGATGGGAATTTGTTAATGTTCGGTTGTAGATAACATGAAACTTAACTTAATTAAAATGCACCAACCGCGTGTGTAACCGTGATGGTCTCTTCTCGGCGTAGTCCGGGAAGTGAACACGGTGTTGGAGTAATGCTTGACGTAGGCTGTTCTAGGATCACTTCTTGATCATAGTTGTTCGACCATGCTTTTGCCTTCTCTTCTCGCTCTCTTTTGCGAATAGGTTAGCCACCATATATGCTAGTCGCTTGCTGCAGCTCCACATCATACCTTTGCCTTACCTATAAGCTTAAATAGTCTTGATCGCGAGGGTGCGAGATTGCTGAGTCCCCATGACTGACAGTTTACTTCCAAACCAGATGCAGGGACCGATGATACCGTTCCAGACGATGCGCTTGAGCTCAAGTGGGAGTTCGATGAAGACTCTCGCTGTTACTACATGTCTTTCCCAGATGATCAGTAGTGGTGCCTAGTTGGGGCGATCGGGAACCGTGTCGCATGTGGGGGTTTATCTTTATTTTGGTACCGTAGTCGGACCATGAGTGTATTGGATGATTGTAATGTTATTCATGTATTTGTGTGACGTGGCGAGTGTAAGCCAACTATGTTCCTTTTCCCCTTTTATCTTTTTACATGGGTTGTTGTGAAGATTACCTTACTTGCGACATTGATTTTAATGCGGTTATGCCTCTAAGTCGTGCTTCGACATGTAGGAGATATAGCCGCATCGAGGGTGTTACAGTGGGGCCCTTGAGGCTCCGCTGACCCTAATCCTGACTCTATGAAATCCTATTTTTAGAGGAAAAACTAGGAGAGGAAGTTTCATTGCATTTTACGATACGGAGCCACTTCCACCTCCTGTTCTTCATCGGGGGCCAGATCTGGAGCCTGTTCGGGGCTCCGAAGAGGGGAATCTTCGGTCTTGGTCATCACCAACCCTCCTTCATCAACAATTCTATGATGCTCCTCACCGGGAGTGAGTAATTCCTTTGTAGGCTCACTGATCGATGAGGAGTTGGACGAGATTCATCATGTAATCGAGTTAGTTTTGTTAGGGCTTGATCCCTATTATCCACTATGCTCTGAAACTGATGTTGATATGACTTTGCCATGCTTAATGCTTGTCACTTGGGCCCGAGTGTCATGATTTTAGATCTGAACCGTTTATGTTTTCACCATTATATCTATGTTCTTGATCCGATCTTGCAAGTTATGCACCTATTACGCATTATGATCCGTAAACCCCAAAGTGACAATAGTTGGGATACTTTCTGGTGATGACCGTAGTTTGAGGAGTTCATGTATTCACTATGTGTTAATTCTATGTTCTAGTTCTCTATTAAAAGGAGGCCTTAATATCCCTTAGTTTCCTTATGGATCCCGCTGCCACGGGAGGGTAGGACAAAAGATGTCATGGAAGTTCCTTTCCATAAGGACGTATGACTATTTACAGAATACATGCCTACATTATATTTATGAAGTGGATCTAGTTCTGTGTCGCTCTAGGTTATGACTGTTATATGATGTTTATCATCCAATGAATTCACCGATCCAATGCCTACGAGTTTTCCACATATTGTTGTTGCTAAGTTACTATTGCTATTGCTACTATTACAACGGTTACTACTATTACCACTACCACTGCTATCTTTACTACTACTATCAACCTGTCATATTACTGTGCTACTGATCACCTTGCTGCAAATATTTAATCTCCAGCTGTAGTTGAATTTACAACTCAACAGCTAATACTTACAAATATTCTTTGGCTCCCCTTGTGTCGAATCTATAAATTTGGGTTGAATACTGTACCCTTGAAAACTGTTGCAATCCCCTATACTTGTGGGTTATCAAAGTGCGAGAGAACATTGAAATCAATAAGATTAAGGTGTTCCCAGCTAATTTGGATTCCCTACTAGCGTGCATCTATAGCGGTGCCTAAACACAATGCTACGTCGGATTCCTCAGACACTTTGCATATTCTGTATGTGGGCAGAGCCGATACAAATACGTGCATACACTAGCAACCCCGTATCACATACGCCACCACCGTTCTTCCCCACTCGTTTTACCAAACAGTGATTAAGGAGGAAAACACTACTAGGGAAAAGCTTATACACAAGATCTTACCAGCAGCGAGTTTTAAAATAAGGCGCTGCTACAATGTAGCAGTAGCGCGCTCTGGCAGTACTCGCTGCTGAAATAGACATAGCAGCAACGCGCCTCCTCTAAGCCGCGCTACTGCTATAATTCCCACGACCCCGCCGCGAAGCTAGTTCTAGCAGAAGCGCTTTTATTTGGATCGCGCTACTGCTAGGTAGTTTAGCAGTAGCGCCTTTGCCTTTAGAGCGCTACTGCTAAAACTAGCTATCTCCAACCCGCCCCCCACCTCTTGTAACATCCCAAATTTTCAATTTGGAATGTTATACATTAGGTCATCATTGCATATCATATTTTATTGCATTTTGGCTAGATCCTAGAAATTCTACGCAACTCAAGGACCCACGGAGAGAGTTGGGAATTTCGTTATTTTCATATTTGAGTTTTTCTCAAATTTTGAAAAGAGGATCATTTGATTTTAATTATTTTATCTTCAAATATTTTGTTTATAAAAATAAAAGAGAGAGAGGATAAAATGACTTCCTCAAAATAAAGAAATATCGAAGATTTAATATTACAATCAAATAAGATTTTTATTCGGAATTTTATCGTTATTTTATTTGAATTAGGAAAAAATATGCGTTTTTCAAAATTGCATTTTAGGCCCAAATAAATGTTCACCTTGTCCGACTTATTTTTATAGGACGGGGACAATTTATTTCGGGATTTTTGGAGTCCGTTTAGTATTGCTTTGCTTTCCTTTTCTGCATGTCATAATTATTTAAAAAAAAGTCAAACGACTCCGGGCCGTACACGAGCGGGACTCCGCCCGGGGGGGCTTTATAAGCCGCGCCACCCGTGCCGCCGAGTTTCAGCCGCAGCCAAAGCCCACCGCCGCCCAAACCCTAACCCTAACCCCCCCCCCCCCCCCCCCCCCCCCCCCCCCCCCCGCCGTCGCCCCACCGCCCGGAGCCGCCGACCACCACCGTCGGACCCGCCGCCGCCCTCGCCGGAGTCGTCGAGGTAGTCGGAGCCGCCGCCGTGGTTTTCATTAGAAAACTATCGGTTTTTTTGGGAACCCTAGGTCCGTTTTTTTAGATCCGGTTTGGTTTTTTCGGTTTAGTTAAATAGCGGACTCCCGTTCGTACGTTCATTTTAACGAACGGTTTTCGTCCGTTAGCCGCAGACAGCGAACGTTCGTTCGTTAGCCTGTTCGTCAATTTTTCTTTTTCTCGGATTTTCTGCGATTATTTTTGATCGTGATTTCTGATCCGATTTTCGTTTTAGTATAACTTTTCGCTCGTTTATCGGAATCAGGCGATTCAAGCACCTAGAGTTTCGTCTCGAAACACTCTTTCTGTTTAACCAACTTAAACAAGTTTTTTCTACTATAAAATTTGACTTTAGCCCTGATTAGTAAATGAAGCTTGTTTCTTTCGCCGTTTGAGTTTGTTTGCTTCGTTTGATTTGATTGTTTTTGCAAACCGGAGTTCTTAAGTTGAACTTTCTGGTTAGCTCTCTTATTTGAGTTTTACCCGTGCCCTTGCTTGATTGCTTATTGTATGCTTGTTTGATTGTGATAGAGTACCCGGAGTGCGAAGCGTGCTACATCGAGTCTGTAGGTTTCACGGATCACCAGCAAGGCAAGTAACACTTTGATCATACCTCTTTACTACCCAGTTTTATTGCACTAGATCAATCCTCAAACAATTGCATGGTTAGGATCTGAATAAATTGTGGGTTGGGAAGTAGATGAGGTAGTACCTATTCACCTGTTTATTATGAAACCCTGGGAGTTACTTCTATGTTGCTTATACTGCTATGCTATGCTCGTAGACGTGGATTGGGTTTGAGTGTATTCATGACAGATGTGAGAATTTTAATTAATGGTTCTACTTAAGGTGGCAACTTTAATACACATCTGGGTTTATTGAGGCACCTAGGGTATCCAGTGATTACCTGTATTTTTGGAAATCCCGGGGTACCATGTGATTTTCCTATGGACCGCCACCAAGGCTCAAAGGGATCATAAGATTATTCAAGCTGGAAACTTCTGTGTGCAGCCACATGCCATTATGGGCTTTGGCATAGTTGAGTAAGTTGTGGGAAACCTTTGCATGATGGGCTAGCAGATGTAGGGGATTGTAGGTGTACCGGCCTATCTACCGGTTAAGCGGACCTCTTCGGAAAGACCGTGTCTCGGTCATCTGTTCTCAAACATCGTGTAGTGCGAGAACTCCAACGGAGGAGATCGAGTCTTGTGGGGAAAAGTGCACAAACCTGTGCATAGTGTACAAACAATTCATGGTTAGCCGTGTCCCCGGTTATAGACATCTTGAGTATCTAGTTCTTGGATTATCATGTGGATCTCATCACTCTTAATATAATTTGATTGGGTTTAATGATGATGCTTAATTGGGATTGAGTTGGGTGAACCTTCTCAATGTTTAACAACTACCATGGTAGTTAAATAAAACTTATTCCTTTGCAGTAGGGAAAAATTGGCTTTTCGCAAAATCTATTAACCATACAGCCTCCACGAGCCATATATGCATGTAGTGATAGCATTATTCTGTTCATTACTCTCTTGTGTTACACTGCCAGCATATTTCATGTGCTGACCCATTTTCGGGCTACAACGTATCATGTTCCAGACTTTTCAGACGACGAGTAAGGAGCCTTTGGTCGTGGTCTTTCACTCAGTGATGCCGTTGGAGTTGATGGACTCACTTTATCTTCCAAGCCTTCCGCTGTTATCGTATTTAGATGGCCTTAATCCATATTTATTGCAATAAGTTCTCTTTTGAGACATTCGATGTAATAAGTGTGTGATTGCTACTCTGTTATAAATCCTCAAGTACTGTGCTTGTCAGGATTACCGATCCAGTGATGACACTTATGCACAAAGATCAGACTGTTTGAGGTATGGTCGCTACAAAGATGGTATCAGAGCACACGCTGACTGTAGGACAAGACAACTAAGCCAAAACCATAGATCACTACTCTCTTCTCATTTCTGACTCCTCTCCATTTTCTACTCTTTAGGATGGCGGACGCAAGGAACAAGTTTGCACAAACGGATGAAGACACACCTTTTGGATGCCCATTGAAGGAAGTCACTAGGTACCTGAACATTGGAATACCAAGCTTCACCGGGACTTACAACGCCACTTGACCAGAAGAGGAGTGCTGGATGATTCAAGTTCAAGTTCCAGGAAGGACATTTACGCCAGTCACTGATCCCATAGAGTTTTCCTTTGATGCACCAACCTGCAGTCTAGGAAAGAGTATGACTGCTCACATTACCATGGGACGCATTGGAGAAGTTTACCATAAGGATCTCAAGGATACTATCTACCAGATTTGTGCGCGCCGAGATGAGCAATGGGAGATGATCAGCACCAGGAAGGATAAATCAATTGCCACTTTCATCCAAGAGTTAAACCAACACATCGCCAGGAGAATCAGATGTGCGCAGGAATGATAGATCTGAAGAAGGCAATGACAAGGATCACGGAGCTTGAAGAAGAACTCAAGGCTACACGCGAAGATTATGAGAAGGAAATCATCGTACTAGTGGAGAAGAATGATGACCTGGAAAGGAAGCTAGGAGTATTCATGGGAGACCCCGCGCCAGGAGGAGAAGACGACGAACCCAAGGAGATTCATTCTGAAGACTACATCATCATTGACGACACTGACTCAGACCCTAACGGTGGTGATGATGAATATGTTGATGAAGCTGGAGCAGGTATCATGGAGTCTTCGACCAATCAATATTTCTAGTCGACCACCATAATAGTAGTAGTATTTCCCCATGTAAATAGTATAGTCCAAGCACTTTGTAACGATAGTTCTAGACCGATTGTATGCCCTTGCTTGATTGAATGAGTGATATGATTGTGTTTGTCTCATGTGCACATGGGTAGTGTTTTCTCACTAGACCTCATTCTATTCTATTCTCTCCCCTCTAAACCCTCAGATGCCTCCGAGATGTGATCCCGGATTTACCTTTCCACCGGAGCTCACTCAGTTGATCGAGCAGCAGAATACCCTGATGTAGTTGTTAGTTCAGAACCAAGGCAACAACAACAACAACCCACCACCACCACCCCCAGTTGACAACTTAGCCCGTTTTCTGAGGTTGCAGCCACCGGTGTTTTCCAGTAGCACCGAGCCGATAGTTGTAGATGATTGGCTCCACAAGATTGGAAGGGAGTTAACCGCTGCAGGATGCATAGACGCTGAGAAGGTGCGTTTTGCCGCACACCAATTGGATGGACCAGCCGCCTCATGGTGGGAGAATTACACTGTCACCTATCCTATAGCCACTGTTACATGGGACCACTTCCAGCAGGCTTTTCGCACTGCCCATGTATCAGCAGGAGCTATGGCCATAAAGAAGTGTGAGTTTCGCAACTTATGCCAAGGAGGACGCACCGTTATCTAGTATGTGGATGACTTTAGCAAGCTAGCACGTTATGCTCCAGATGACGTTGCTACGGATGCAGCCAAGCAGGAGAAGTTTTTGGAAGGACTGAATGATGAGCTGAGCATGCAGTTGATGGTAGCAACCTTTAATAACTACCAACAGTTGGTAGATAGAGCTCTCATGATTGAAGGGGAGCATCAGCAGATTGATAACCACAAGAGGAAGTATGGACAAGGGAAGTATAATTCTGGAGCCCAGCAGAGACCTCGTCTTACCACGAACTCGGGAGGACTTGTGCATAACCATGGAGGCCACACTCACAATGGAGAAAGTTCTCACAACCATAGTGGCTCCAAGAATGGTAATGGAGTAAGCAACGGACAGAACCGTTCCAACCCAGCAATGCCCGCCAAGAAAGATCTAAGCCACGTTACTTGCTACAAGTGCCAGAAGACCGGACATTACGCCAATGAATGTCCTGAAGCTAAAAATGGAAATGGCAATGGACGCTCTGGGAAGCAGCCCAACCCTTTCAACACGGGACAAGTGAACCACGTTAACGTGGAGGAGATTGAAGCCCAGCCAGATGCAGTAATAGGTAAGTTTTGGTTAAGTCTATTAATGCAGTCGTACTTTTCGATATGGGTGCATCGCATTCATACATATCAAGGGGATTTGTGGATAAGTATAAACTACCCACCAAAGTTCTTAGTACACCTATGTTAGTGAGCTCGCCAGGAGCAGAGTATATGGCAAGCCATGGATGTTTTCAGATACCGTTGGCCATAGGTAGGCATGTTTTCCCCTCAGATCTCATAATTCTGGAGTTGCAAGGTTTGGATGTGATTCTAGGTATGGATTGGCTATCGATGTATGGAGGGAACATCGATTGCGCTAGTAAGTCGATTTTGCTCACCACCCCAGAAGGAAGAAGGATCAAGTATGTATCCCGGCATGTGCCGATTAGGACTCAAGTAAATTCCTTATCAGGAGTTGTACAGGAGGAAGTACCAGTGGTGAAGGAATTCCCGGATGTATTTCCCGAAGGGTTGCCAGGCATGCCACCGGATAGAGACATTGAGTTTTTGATTGAGCTTTTGACAGGCACAGGGCCAATATCTAAGAGACCGTACAGGATGCCCGCACAGGATTTAGAGGAAATTAAGAAGCAGATTAAGGAATTACTGGATGAAGGTTATATTCGCCCAAGTTCGTCACCTTGGGGATCACCAGTACTTCTAGTGGAGAAGAAGGATGGATCGTTAAGGATGGTTGTTGATTATCGAGGATTGAATGAGGTGAGAATCAAGAACAAGTACCCACTGCCGATGATCAATGATTTGTTTGATCAACTGCAAGGAGCTAAGGTGTTTTCCAAGATCGATCTGCTATCAGGGTAGTTGAAGATTCGAGAGCAGGATATACCTAAGACATCTTTTACCACGAGGTACAGACTATATGAGTATACCGTTATGTCATTTGGCCTGACTAACGCACCTGCCTATTTCATGAACATGATGAACAAGGTGTTTATGGAGTTTTTGGATAAGTTTGTTGTGGTGTTCATTGATGATATTCTGGTCTACTCAAAAAATGAAGAGGAACATAAGGAGCATTTGTGTTTAGTACTTGGGAAGCTGAGAGAACATCAGCTATACGCCAAGTTCAGCAAATGTGAGTTTTGGTTGAAGGAAGTTGGATTCCTTGGACATGTTATATCCGGAGAAGGAATAGCGATAGACCCCAACAAAGTCGTCACTATGACAAATTGGGAGGTACCCACAACAGTTGGAGAAATCCGGAGTTTCCTTGGACTCGCGGGATACTACCAGAGGTTCATTGAGAATTTCTCGAAGATTGCAAAGCCTATGACGGAGTTGTTGAAGAAGGACACCAAGTTCAAATGGACTAAGGAATGTGAGGGTAGTTTTCAGGAATTGAAGAAACATTTGGTTACATCACCAGTGTTGATTCTGCCAGATTGACGCAAAGATTATGAAGTGTATTGCGACGCTTCTCGTCGAGGACTTGGAGCAGTGCTTATGCAGGAAGGAAGAGTTGTTTCATATGCCTCACGACAGCTTAAACCCCATGAGTTAAATTATGCTATGCATGATTTGGAGTTAGCAGCCGTAGTGCATGCGTTGAAGACTTGGAGACATTTTCTCATCGGAAACCATTGTGAGTTATACAGGGATCACAAGAGTTTGAAGTATCGGAAACCATCGTTAGAAAACCGTCGGTTTTTTTGAGAACCCTAGATCCGGTTCGGTTTTATTTCGGTTCAGTTAAATAGCGGACGCCCGTTCGAACATTCGTTTTAACGAACGGTTTTCGTCCGTTAGCCGCAGACAGCGAACGTTCGTTCGTTAGCCTGTTCATCGGTTTTTATTTTTCTCGGATTTTCCGCGATTATTTTTTATCGTGATTTCTGATCCGATTTTCGGTTTAGTATAACTTTTCGCTCGTTTATCGGAATCAGGTGATTCAAGCGCCTAGAGTTTTGTCTAGAAACACTCTTTCTATTTAACCAACTTAAACAAGTTTTTTCTACTGTGAAATTTGACTTTAGCCCTGATTAGTAAATGAAGCTTGTTTCTTTCGCCGTTTGAGTTTGTTTTCTTCGTTTGATTTGATTGTTTTTGCAAACCGGAGTTCTTAGGTTGAACTTTCTGGTTAGCTCTCTTATTTGAGTTTTACCCGTTCCCTTGCTTGATTGCTTATTGTATGCTTGTTTGATTGCGATAGAGTACCCGGAGTGTGAAGCATGCTACATCGAGTCTCTAGGTTTCACGAATCATCAACAAGGCAAGTAACACTTTGATCATACCTCTTTACTACCCAGTTTTATTGCACTAGATCAATCCTCAAACAATTGCGTGGTTAGGATCTGAATAAATTGTGGGTTGGGAAGTAGATGAGGTAGTACCTATTCACCTATTTATTATCAAACCCTGGGAGTTACTTCTACGTTGCTTATACTGCTTTGCTATGCTCGTAGACATGGATTGGGTTTGAGTGTATTCATGACAGATGTGAGAATATTAATTAATGGTTCAACTTAAGGTGGCAACTTTAATACACATCTAGGTGGATTGAGGCACCTGGGGTATCCAGTGATTGCCTGTATTTTTGGAAATACCGGGCTACCGTGTGATTTTCCTATGGACCGCCACCCAGGCTCAAAGGGATCATAAGATTACTCAAGATGGAAACTTCCGTGTGCGGCCACATGCCATTATGGGCTCTGGAATAGTTGAGTAAGTTGTGGGAAACCTTTCCATGATGGGCTAGAAGATGTAGGGGATTGTAGGTGTACCGGCCTATCTATCGATTAAGGGGACCTCTTCGGAAAGAATGTGTCTCGATCATTCGTTCTCAAACATTGTGTGAAATCCAACGGAGGAGATCTGTGACACTCCAAAAATCTGTGACACTCCAAAAATTTTAATTTGGTTTTAATCAAAAACTTTGTTGGATTTTTAAAAGAGAGCTTTTAAAAATTTCTTTTCCAGAAATCCTTCCTCTTAAAAACTTCCTTTCCTTTGGCAAGGATTTTCTTTTCCCTTTCAAATTTGGTGTTGAAGTTTTGGGAGCTTTTCCTTCTGGTTGTTACCCTCTCAAACTTTTTCATTTTCATTTGAAATAAAGAAACCCTAGGAGTTTTGGGACTTCTTTCTTTTTGAATCCACCCATGGTTTTACCATGTCTCCTATAGTAAATCTTCTCAAAACCCCTCTCTCCACCTTTGTTTGGACAATCTAACTTCTCTACCTCAACAAGTCCAAACAAGTTTTTGGATTTTATTTCAATTATTTTTATCTCCCAAAACTTTTCTGCCATTCATTTTGAGCCTAAGTGATTTTCAAAGCAAGTACCATTTTGCCTTTGAGTTTTTGTCCCAAACCAACTTCCCTGGATTGTCTTTAGTACCCACAACCTAGAACCATCTTGATCCACTCTTCTTCTTTTTAAAAATTTCAAATTTCACTCACTGCAAGTTTGGACCAGATTTGCCAAATTTGGTGAAATTCATATCTACACTCCTCCAAAAATTCCACCAAAAATCATGCAGCCTACTGGAGCAATGAGAAGCCACTCCACCAAATTTTAGCTCTAGGAAAAATCCCTAGATGCCAGGAGCATTCTGTCGAACACCTGAGCTGCACTGTTCTTTGCATTTTCAGTAAAGTTCAGTAAAATTCAGTTTTACAGCGTCATTTTCTTCAGAGTTCAGTCACAAGCTCACAGTGCGCTTGGCTCGATGCTCGCAGCCCCTCCCTCTTGTCCGGAGCTTCACACGCGTGCGTGGAGCCTTCCTGGCGTCGATGGCGCGCTGGCCCGCCCTCGCCGGCGTCTTCTGCGGCGTCGGGACCTCCCGTGGCGGCCGACAGAAGGCACACCACGGCAGAACGCCGTTCAGCGCCGCCCAAGCCATCTGGTAGCTCCGCGTGGCCGTCTCCCTTGCCAGCGCACGCGTGCAGCACCGCCGCCATAGCCTGGCACGCGCAGGGCGCGCTCCCTGCCGCCGACATGCCGCACGGCCGTTCCGTTGGGACAGGCCGTAAAACCCCCTCCCATGCTGAGCTGGACCGTGGAATGGCACCACTACTCCACCTAGGCGATGCCCAAGCCCCTAATCCCACTGCCCAACCACAGCGCCGCCGTAATCACTCGCCGGACTTATCCCGTTCGCGGCAACCGCCTCGGGCCGGCTATATATAGCGCCCCTAAGCTCCCTCTCGCCCCCGCACACCTCCACCACCTCACTGGACCCCGACCAGCAACTAGAAGAGCCTCGAGGGGCCCTTCTTCCTCGACTCCGGCCGCCTTGCTCCGCCTCGGCCTCCAGCTTGATTCACTCCGGTGAGGCCATCTCCGGCGCCCAAACCTCATCCGTAGCCCTCTCTCACACCCAGTACTCTAACCCCCTCATCAATTTGGCCTTTGCAGTCCTCTCCGACGAGCTCCCTCCACGCCCGAACCGCCGTCCGCCGGAGCAAAGCTCGCCGTCGACGTGGTATTCGCCAGCGACCACCACCACCACCCACCGTTGCGGAAGGACACGGTGAGCATGTTGGTAACCTCTGATCCCCTTACCTCGCCGTGGATCGCCGCCGGCGACCACCGCAGCCCTCGGGCGCCGACGAGCCTCGTCCCTCCCATTTGAAAGTTTAAACATGACAAGTGGGACCCGCTGTCAGCCTCTCTGTCCTTTCTAAATGAAGCATTTTCTGAAAATGCCTTCTGCCAAATGCGCTTTCCCTCTGGGCTGGCGTAGTTTCTGCCGAAGCGTTTTCTGTTTTTATAAGCTAGCCCCTGGAAACTTTATGTTTCATTACAGATGAGTCCCAGGACAAAAACCTCTATAACTTTTAAACAGAATAGTATTTTTGATTGATTCTTTTTCTGTCCTCTTCAGAATTTTGTCTAGTTTTTTATCATATTTATTTGAAAAATATTTGGTATAACTTTCTGTGCACCTCTTGGTATTTACGATAGCGCATGTATTTCTTTATACCGTAGATACCGAAGGAGGTAACGGAGCCGCGAACTTCACCGAGCTAGGCTCCGACTACTCCGAACCAGGCAAGCATGTTTGAACTTTTGATATGATGAGTGTCTTGGCATGTTTTGCATTTTAGTTAGTCTCATGGCATGTTGATGAGCATACCGATGAACGTTATTTCCATGTATCGTTGATGTAAGTGAGTTCGATGATCCATAAGTGGATGGATGCGAATATGAATGGCCATGTGTTGGCATGAGGATGGGTAAGATGGCAGTGTTGTAGCATGCCAGTCTTATGCCAGACTATGTGACTGAAGTGTCAAACCGTATCAGTCCAGTTCCTCCCATTTCCTTCCCTGTACTACCACATGTTTTCCGCAAGGAATATGGCTTAGTAAGTTGCAAACCGCTTTCCTGGTACACACCAAAAGGAGAGGCCGGGATGATGGTTCCATGGCCCTGGATTAAAGCCAGTCATCTGGTCAGGGGCATGGGTGTTTCCGGTTGGGACCGAGAGGGGGGCACCCCTTAGAGCGCGCGTATATAAATTTGATCCCATGCTATTCGAGATTGTGATCTCCCCGTCTCAAAAGTTTTTCTTGGACGATGTCTAGGGTGATTCCTAGCATCGAGAGGTAGGATGGGTGTGTACTGGTTAGCTGTGTTTTCTTCCGAAAAACCGTAAACGGAACTAGTCCTTCGTGACTACGGAAATCCGTTGACTGTGGGAAAAATTTTGTACAAACTCTGCAGAGTCATACATTCCTTTGAATAATCTATTCCATATCCAAATTCGTATTATCTTGTCCTAACAGTGCCAGTTTGATGACAGAGACTCCGGTGAATCCCATGATTGCTAGGTCCGGCTAAATGTTATTTCTGTGGATGGACTAACCTGTTTATTATCATGAATTGAATATTTATTGTGAATATTATTTACCTGTGAATAAAGCCCTTTCTGCGATGTCGCTCAGACGTCCGACTGTGGCATTTCTTTTAAAGCCCTTTCTGCGATGTCGCTCAGACGTCCGACTGTGGCATTTCTTTTAAAGCCCTTTCTGCGATGTCGCTCAGACGTCCGACTGTGGCATTTCTTTTAAAGCCCTTTCTGCGATGTCGCTCAGACGTCCGACTGTGGCATTTCTTTTAAAGCCCTTTCTACGATGTCGCTCAGACGTTTGATTGTGGCATTTCTTTTAAAGCCCTTTATGTGGTGTCGCTAAGACGCCCGACTGTGGCATTTCTTTTAAAGCCCTTTCTGCGATGTCGCTCAGACGTCCGACTGTGGCATCATTTCCTTCTATTTATTTGTTCACCTTTCGAGGCGTCGCTTCAGACACCCGATCGGTTTTCATTTATGTTTTGTTGGGATTTCAGGTGGACTACCGCCGTCTCCCTTTTTACTTACTTCGTTATGCTAATTTTTGAATATACATTGGTGAATTAATCGTAACGCATTCATGCATGCATTTGTTATATCTCACGTCCGAACTGTCTTGCGAGTACTTTCAAAGTACTCACTGGCTTGTTGATTTGGCCAGATGCTGACGAAGGCGATCTCATGGATGAAGAATTCGATAGCGAGTCCGACGCCTAGAGGAATCCCAGTCAGTCTCGTGCGACCCTGGATTTGGTCACTATATAATATCCGCTTCCGCTACCAAATAAATTCATTGAGCCTCACCTTGACGCTCGATGAGATGCCAGTTTTAGAGTCATGTATCTCACTCCCCGCTGTGTTTTTCCACCACCGCCCTATCCTCGAGTCAGTAGTATGCCTCCACACCACTATGTCATGTCCGCCATTATGTATAATTATTGGTGTGATTGTAATAATTCGGTTGAGCTGCCGTAGCTCGACTCTGTAATATATTTTATGCTACTGGCTTATTGTATCAAGAAATTGTCCACCGGTAAGGAGAATTTTTCTCATACTGGACTCAAAAGATTGGTTTCTCAATAAATATTTTTATTGGAAAACCGGTCGTGACAGGCTTGGTACCAGAGCCAGGCTGACTGTGGGAAGCCACTAGGTGCGATCGCTAATTGGTTATTAGCATGATAGAGCTAATTTATATTTTTGCTATTGTAGTCATTTTCTGACTGTCAGCATAAATTTATGATCTGACCATTCAGAATTTTTGCTTACCTTTGTAGATGGCCGACAACAGCTGCAAGTCTCAGACCTTCGCCAACGTGCCCGATGGGTTCGTCAAGCTTCTCTCCTTCATCGTTCAGGTCGCGATGGGGCCGTCTGTGCGCCTAGTCTTCACACTCTACCAGCACAAGGTCAACGACAGTCTGACCATGCACCAGGTCGTGGTGCAGTTCAGGGGAGGGCGTGGTGAGTTACGTCGCTTCCGGTTCGTGGGAAGAGCCATGCCTACGGAGAGGCATGCTATGCAGATGGCAGCCCGTGAGGCGATAGCTCGCCTCAGGGATGTCCTTCCCGCGATGAAGACTCGTCGCTACCGCTATCTTCCATGCCATGTGCCTTACACCTGTCACTACGCATTCTCCTGCCCCAGAGGAGAACGAGATGAGGCTTTTGAGATGCTTATTGAGTATCTCCGGGCTCTGGAGGCAGCCTTCGACAACCTGGTGGACGACTTCGTAGCTGCCCGCATGGACTCAGTCCATGGCTGTGCCGCCAACAGGAGGGAGCTCCTGCCCGCCGCACCGCCACTGACTTTGGTCTCGTTATCAGCATCTTATGCACCTACTCGTCGCCTGCCTACCACCGAAGAGTTCAACCAGGCCATTGCGCCCACTTCAGCGCGCACTGCACCACCCGCTGTGCCTACTCCTATTCGTGTTGCTCCGCCCCTGGCACCCGCTCCATCTACCCGACGCAGCTCTTCACGTCTGGAGCCTATTAGTGAGGAGGAGGTCGAGTCCCCAGCCTCACTGCGCCTCACCCTTGGCAGGGCCAAGGAGATCATCAACATTTCCGGCTGAGTACGCTTGCCCGTCATACGATGTACCGCTTGTAAGATATGTACATAGGTTGTGAGGAGTAGCTTGTTTGCGCATCATGTAGGAACTGGAGAAGTGCACCAGCCTAAATAACATGTCAGGATTATGTACGCATATCCTGAGTGATGTATTGTATAATTATCGCCCGCGTGTAAGATATGTAATGAGCAGTCCTTCTTCGTGTGCAAATCAATTTGTTTTCTTAAGCGACCTTGGTCATTTAAATTATTTGCCATCCTTGTGCGATTTTCTTGGATTTGTTTTACGACCATTTTCGCTTTTCTTATGAGTTTTGCAAAATATATCCCCACAGTGAAAAATGTCTCGTCCTTGGACTCGCTCCATGCCTACTCCGCCAGAGGGAGATTATGACACTCAACCAGGCAACAATTTCACACAAGGGCAGTCAAGTCAGCAGAACAGTGAAACAGCACTCTCCCAAATGTGCTGCCTTTATGAACAGAGTCAGCAACAACATCGTGAAATGATGAACCAAGTCATCAACATGGGGAGTCACCATGGACAGTATCAGCAGCAATCCAAGTTATCTGAGCTTTAGAAGACACGCCCCCAAACATTTTCTCATACAGACAAACCACTTGAGGCCGAGGATTGGCTTCGAGATATGGAGAGGAAATTAATTATTGCAAAATGTTCAGATCTCGAGAAAGTATTATATGCTCCGCACTATCTTACAGGAGCAGCTGCATCATGGTGGGAGAATTTTCTGCACATGCATCCCAACGAAAATGACATAACCTGGGATGATTTCAAGGAAGGTTTCCGTGGTGCACACATTCCTAAGAGTATTATGAAAATCAAGAAGAGAGAGTTCGATGACCTCAAGCAAAGGAACATGACAGTGTCAGATTACAACAGTCAATTTACTCTATTGTCCCGCTACGCCAATGAAGAGTGTATGACTGAAAGCAAGAAGATGGAGAAATTCCTTGACGGTCTAGCACCCGCGCTTAAATGCCAACTGGTCGTGCACACTTTTCCTGATTTTAAAACACTGGTGGACAAAGCCATCACTCTGGAAAATGAGAGACGCAGCCTGGAGGATATCCGCAAGCGGAAAAGGGACCAGACTAACCATGCTCGCAATCACCGAAGCAGGACAGATTTTTAGAAAGGTGGGACACACAAGCCTACGACAAACATCTCACGCCCAACCAAGAATTTCCATGCAAGGGACAAAGAGTTCACATATCGCCCAGACGTTACTTGCTACGCTTGTGGAGAAGAAGGGCACTACGCCAAACAGTGCCCCAAGCCAAGGAACTCGACCCCGAAGCCAAACAATGGTGGAAATAATTCAGCGCCCAAGCGCAACAATTTCAACCCCAACAACAACCACAGGAAGGGTCATCTAAACCACGTGACCAAAGAAGAAGCACAAAATGCTCCGGATATCGTACTCGGTACGTTTCCTGTCAACACAATACCTGTAACGGTTTTGTTTGATTCTGGAGCTTCTCACTCATTCATTTCGAAAAGTTTTGCTTTGCAAAATAATTTTTCGATGTTTCCCTTGGAAAAATCCATGATCATCAAGTCCCCTGGGATTCAGCAAGTTACTCAGAATTACTGTCAGAATGTGGTCATTGAGTTCGAAGGATTGGAGTTTCATGCAAATCTCATTGTGTTGGAAAATAAAGGACTGGATGTCATCCTAGGGATGTACTGGCTAACCACCAACAAGGGTTTTATCGACTGTTTCAACAGGACCGTAATTCTCACACATCACCACGGGAAGACAATAAAAGTGTCAGCCAAGGAGGGAAGGATACCCCAGCAACCGAGATTGAATAAGGTGGACATTTCTGAGCTAAAGAAGGTTCCAGTAGTGTGTGAATTTCCAGACATATTCCCTGAAGAGCTACCCGGCATGCCACCAGACCGAGAGATAGAATTCAGCATTGAGCTCGCACCAGGAACCACCCCCATATACAAGAAACCGTACCGAATGGCACCATCTGAATTAATTGAGCTGAAGAAACAAATAAAAGAATTGCTAGACAAAGGATACATTCGAGCCAGCTCCTCACCCTGGGGATCACCAATTTTATTTGCCAAAAAGAAAGATGGAACACTGAGATTGTGCATAGACTACCGAGCACTTAACATGGTCACAGTCAAGAACAAATACCCGATGCCACGAATAAATGATTTATTTGATCAGCTCGCTCAGGCCAAGGTATTCTCAAAGATTGACTTAAGGTCAGGATATCATCAATTAAAAGTACGAACAGAAGATATCCCCAAAACTGCCTTCACCTCCAGATATGGGCTATATGAGTTCACAGTTATGCCTTTTGGACTAACTAATGCCCCTGCATATTTTGTTCACCTCATGAACAAAGTATTTATGAAGTTTATGGACAAGTTCGTTCTGGTATTCATCGACGATATTCTAGTATACTCCAAGACACCAGAAGAGCACGTGGAACATCTCAGGATTGTGCTAGGAGAACTCAGAAAACACCAATTGTATGACAAGTTCAGCAAGTGCGAATTTTGGCTAAGACAAGTAGGCTTTCTGGGCCACGTGCTGACCCAAGACGGTATCGCAGTGGACCCGGCAAAAGTCAGGGCCATACTTGACTGGAAGGCACCAGCCAGCGTAACTGACATACGAAGTTTCTTGGGAATGGCAGGGTATTACCGCAGATTTATTGAAGGATTCTCCACCCTAGCCAAGCCAATGACGCAATTACTCAAGAAAGACAAGAAGTTTTAATGGACAGAAGCCTGCGAAAAAAGTTTCCAGGATTAAAACGGAAATTAACTACAGCACCGGTATTAATTGTACCCGACATACACAAGAATTTTGAAGTGTATTGTGACGCGTCCAGAAAGGGTCTCGGATGCGTGTTGATGCAAGAAGGCAAGGTTGTCGCATACGCTTCACGGCAACTTCGCAAGCATGAGGAAAATTACCCCACTCATGACTTAGAAATGGCAGCAGTTATTCATGCACTCGAGGAATGGAGGCATTTCTTACTTGGGAATCGATGTGAAATATATACGGATCACAAAAGTCTCAAATATATTTTCACTCAGCCAGAACTAAACTTACGGCAACGACGCTGGTTGGAATTGGTAAAGGATTATGATGTTGGTATCCACTATCATCCAGGAAAAGCAAATGTAGTGGACGATGCTCTTAGTCGGAACCCCAGCTCCGACGAAAACAGTCTGCAAAGCTTGAGACCTGAATTCCAACAAGAATTTGCCAAACTCAAATTATTAATGATCGCGGAAGGCACCATATCAAACTTGGAAATAAAGCCCGACCTTGTGGAGAGAATTAAAGAAGCTCAGCCTGGTCACCCCAGCATTGAAGGAATTAAAAGAAAGGTGAGTATGGGCAAGGCCTCGGAGTTCATCATAGGCGATGATGGAATATTACGGTACGAAAACAGACTCTGTGTGCCAAACATAGAAGACCTCAAACAGCAAATCCTAGCTGAAGCACACACCACTCCCTATTCAATCCACCCTGGAGGAACCAAAATGTATAAGGATATTCAGGAAAGATTTTGGTGGCACGGTATGAAGAGGGACATAGCCACATTCGTTGCGTGTTGCGATTCCTGTCAACGCATAAAAGCTGAGCATCAGAGACCAGCCGGACTACTGCAACCAAACAAAATACCTGAGTGGAAATGGGATGAAATAGGGATGGATTTTATTTTCGGAATACCTCGGTCACGACACGAGAATGATGCCATATGGGTCATCACCGATAGATTAACCAAGGTGGCACATTTTATTCCAGTGAAGACAACCTACAACACTCAGAAGCTTTCCAGGATTTAACTTTCCCGTATAGTTTGTCTGCATGGAGTCCCGAAGACTATAATATATGACCGAGGCACTCAATTTGTCTCGAAATTCTGAGATCATTTACAACAGGCTCTGGGAACTCAATTGGCCTTCAGTACAGCCTACCATCCTCAGACTGATGGACAGACTGAACGCGTAAACCAAATTTTAGAAGACATGCTGAGAGCATGTGTCCTCACCTATGGAACCAGTTGGGAGGAAAGTCTGCCATATGCCGAGTTCTCATACAACAACAGCTACCAGGCCAGCCTGCGAATGGCACCTTTTGAAGCCCTATACGGACGAAGGTGTCGTACCCCGCTAAATTGGTCAGAGACCGGAGACAGCCGTATCTTCGGCCCAGACATGCTCAAAGAAGCCGAGGAAAAAGTCAAGCTAATCAGAGACTGACTCAAGACCGCTCAAAGCCGACAGAAGAGTTATTACGATCAGAAACATCGTGGGGTAAATTTTGAACCCGGTGAATTTGTGTACCTACGAGTATCACCCATGAGGGGACTGCAACGGTTTAAGATTAAAGGAAAGTTAGCACCAAGATTCATTGGACCATTCTGCATAGTGGCACGAAGAGGCACTGTAGCCTACCAGCTAGACTTACCCGAAGACTTGTCCGACATTCACGACGTGTTCCACGTCTCGCAATTGAGGAAGTGCGTAAGCAACCCAGAGAAACAAGTATCCCATGAAAACATTGACGTGCAGCCAGACCTCACTTATCGGAAACGTCCCGTAAGAATATTAGAGGAGTCTGAAAGGAAGACCCGACAAAAGACTATCAAGTTTTTCAAAGTCCAGTGGAGCAATCACGCCGACAGCGAAGCAACTTGGGAAAGAGAGGATTTTCTTCGGACAAAGCATCCCCACTTATTTAAGGATCAGCTGAAATCTCGGGGACGAGATTTTTCCTAAGGGGGTAGGTGTTGTGACACTCCAAAAATTTTAATTTGGTTTTCATCAAAAAATTTGTTGGATTTTAAAAGAGAGCTTTTAAAAATTTCTTTTCCAGAAATCCTTCCTCTTAAAAAACTTCCTTTCCTTTGGCAAGGATTTTCTTTTCCTTTCAAATTTGGTGTTGAAGTTTTTGGGAGCTTTTCCTTCTGGTTGTTGCCCTATCAAACTTTTTCATTTTCATTTAAAATAAAGAAACCCTAGGAGTTTTGGGACTTCTTTCTTTTTGAATCCACCCATGGTTTTACCATGTCTCCTATAGTAAAACTTCTCAAAACCCCTCCCTCCACCTTTGGACAATCTAACTTCTCTACCTCAACAAGTCCAAACAAGTTTTTGGATTTTATTTCAATTATTTTTATCTCCCAAAACTTTTCTGCCATTCATTTTGAGCCTAAGTTGATTTTCAAAGCAAGTACCATTTTGCCTTTGAGTTTTTGTCCCAAACCAACTTCCCTGGATTGTCTTTAGTACCCACAACCTAGAACCATCTTGATCCACTCTTCTTCTTTTCAAAAATTTCAAATTTCACTCACTGCAAGTTTGGACCAGATTTGCCAAATTTGGTGAAATTCATATCTACACTCCTCCAAAAATTCCACCAAAAATCATGCAGCCTACTGAGCAATGAAATTCAATATCTACACTCCTCCAAAAATTCCACCAAAAATCATGCAGCCTCCTAGAGCAATGAGAAGCCACTCCACCAAATTTCAGCTCAAGGAAAAATCCCTAGATGCCAAAAGCATTCTGTCGAACACCTGAGCTGCACTGTTCTTTGCATTTTCAGTAAAGTTCAGTAAAATTCAGTTTTACAGTGTCGTTTTCTTCAGAGTTCAGTCACAAGCTCACAGTACGCTTGGCTCGATGCTCGCAGCCCCTCCCTCTTGTCCGGAGCTTCACACGCGTGCGTGGAGCCTTCCTGGCGTCGGTGGCGCGCTGGCCCGCCCTCGCCGGCGTCTTCTGCGGCGTCGGGACCTCCCGTGGCGGCCGACAGAAGGCACACCACGGCAGAACGCCGTTCAGCGCCGCCCAAGCCATCTGGTAGCTCCGCGTGGCCGTCTCCCTTGCCAGCGCACGCGTGCAGCACCGCCGCCGTGGCCTGGCACGCGCAGGGCGCGCTCCCTGCCGCCGACGTGCCGCACGGCCGTTCCGTTGGGACAGGCCGTAAAACCCCCTCCCGTGCTGAGCTGGACCCTGGAATGGCACCACTACTCCACCTAGGCGATGCCCAAGCTCCTAATCCCACTGCCCAACCGCAGCGCCACCGTAATCGCTCGCCGGACTTATCCCGTTCACGCCAACGCCTCGCGGCCGGCTATATATAACGCCCCCAAGCTCCCTCTCGCCCCCGCACACCTCCAGCACCTCACTGGACCCCGACAGCAACTAAGAAGGCCCTTAAAAATAAAGAAAGAGCTTGTCCGCTCGGCTCGACGGCTTAATTCACCCGGTGAGGGCGCATGCCGGGCAAACCTCATCCGTAAGCATCTCTCATCTCTCAACACCAGCAGTCTAACCTATCAATTTGGCCTTTGCAGTCCTCTCGACGAGCTCCATCCGCCCGAAGCGTCCGTCGGAGCAAAGCTCGCCGTCGACGTGGTATTCGCCGGCGACCACCACCACCACCCACCGTTGCGGAAGGACACGGTGAGCGTTGGTAACCTCCGATCCCCTTACCTCGCCCGTGGATCGCCGCCGGCGACCACCGCAGCCCTCGGGCGCCGACGAGCCTCGTCCCTCCCATTTGAAAGTTTAAACATGACAAGTGGGACCCGCTGTCAGCCTCTCTGTCCTTTCTAAACGAAGCGTTTTCTGAAAACGCCTTCTGCCAAATGCGCTTTCCCTCTGGGCTGGCGTAGTTTCTGCCGAAGCGTTTTCTGTTTTTATAAGCTAGCCCCTGGAAACTTTCTGTTTCATTACAGATGAAGTCCCTGGACAAAAACCTTTATAACTTTTAAACAGAATAGTATTTTTGATTGATTCTTTTTCTGTCCTCTTCAGAAATTTTGTCTAGTTTTTTATCATATTTATTTGAAAAATATTTGGTATAACTTTCTGTGCACCTCTTGGTATTTACGATAGCGCATGTATTTCTTTATACCGTAGATACCGAAGGAGGTAACGGAGCCGCGAACTTCACCGAGCTAGGCTCCGACTACTCCGAACCAGGCAAGCATGTTTGAACTTTTGATATGATGAGTGTCTTGGCATGTTTTGCATTTTAGTTAGTCTCATGGCATGTTGATGAGCATACCGATGAACGTTATTTCCATGCATTGAGTAAGTGAGTTCGATGATAAGTGGATGGATGCGAATATGAATGGCCATGTGTTGGCATGAGGATGGGTAAGATGGCAGTGTTGTAGCATGCCAGTCTTATGCCAGGCTAAGTGACTGCAGTGTCAAGCCGTATCGGTCCAGTTCCTCCCATTTCCTTCCCTGTACTACCACATGTTTTCCGCAAGGAATATGGTTTAGTAAGTTGCAAACCGCTTTCCTGGTACCACAAAGAGAGGCCGGGATGATGGTTCCATGGCCCTGGATTAAAGCAGATCCGGTCAGGAAAGAGAGGGGGAACCATAAGCAGCGGCGTATGATAATAGTTGACCCAAAAAGATTTGATCTCCGTCTAAAGTTTATTCTTGGAGAGCGATGTTACGTGATTTAGGCATGAAGTAGGAAATGGGTGTGTATAAGTCACTGAATGATATTCATTACAGAAAAAAACGAACGGAACATCCACGTAAGTGACTGGAAATAAGGGAAATTTTGTACAAACTCTGGTGCAAGAGTAAATCTTTATTTAACATCCAATTCGTATTATACTTTAAAGTGCAAAAAGAGACTAGGTGTCATGATTGCTAGGTCGGCTAAATCTTAATATTTTGATGGAATAGGCCTAACATGTTATAAATACAGAACGAACGAATAATTTATATCAGATGAATATTGTTACCCTAATGGAATAATGCTTTGCATGTCGTCAGACTGAACACTGTGGCATTTCTTTAAAACTTTCTAGGCGAATGTCGACAGAACTCACGAACACCGCTGGCTATCTTTTAAGACCTTTTGAGATAGATAGTACAACAAGTCTCGAACTGTATCTTTTAAAACCTTCTAGAAACAGGTTGATTGTGGCATTTTTTTAAGCCAAAGAAACGCCACGACTGATGGATTATTTAAAGACTTGAAGTCGCTTCAGACGCCCGACTGTGGCATCATTCCTATGTAACTTCCGAGGTCGCTTTACTAGTTTTGTTGGGATTTCAGGCGGACTACCGCCGTTCCCTTACTTACTTCGTTATGCTAATTTTTGAATATACATTGGTGAATTAATCGTGACGCATTCATGCATGCATTTGTTATATCTTACGTCCGAACTGTCTTGCGAGTACTTTCAAAGTACTCACTGGCTTGTTGATTTGGCCAGATGCTGACGAAGGCGATCTCATGGATGAAGAGTTCGATAGCGAGTCCGACGCCTAGAGGAATCCCAGTCAGTCTCGTGCGACCCTGGATTTGGTCACTATATTATATCCGCTTCCGCTACCAAATAAATTCATTGAGCCTCACCTTGACGCTCGATGAGATGCCAGTTTTAGAGTCATGTATTTCACTCGCCCATCCTCGAGTCAGTAGTATGCCTCCACACCACTGTGTCATGTCCGCCATTATGTATAATTATTGGCGTGCTTGTAATAATTTGGTTGAGCTGCCGTAGCTCGACTGTAATATATTTTATGCTACTGGCTTATTGTATCAAGAAATTGTCCACCGGTAAGGAGAATTTTTCTCATACTGGACTCAAAAGATTGGTTTCTCAATAAATATTTTTATTGGAAAACCGGTCGTGACAAGATCGAGTCTTGTGGGGAAAAGTGCACAAACCTGTGCAGAGTGTACAAACTAATCATGGTTAGTCGTGTCCCCGGTTATGGACATCTTGAGTATCTAGTTCTTGGATTATCATGTGGATCTCATCACTCTTAATATAATTTGATTGGGTTTAATGATGATGCTTAATTGGGATTGAGTTGGGTGAACCTTCTCAATGTTTAACAACTACCATGATAGTTAAATAAAATTTATTCCTTTGTAGGGAAAAATTGGCTTTCAAAATCTATTAACCATACAGCCTCCACAGCCATATATGCATGTAGTGATAGCATTATTCTGTTCATTACTCTCTTGTGTTACACTGCCAGCATATTCCATGTGCTGACCCATTTTCGGGCTGCAACGTATCATGTTGCAGACTTTTCAGACGATGAGTAAGGAGCCTTAGGTCGTGGTCTTTCACTCAGTGATGTGTTGGAGTTGATGGACTCACTTTATCTTCCAAGCCTTCCGTTGTTATCGTATTAGATGGCCTTAAGCCATATTTATTGATAAGTTCTCTTTTGAGACATTCGAGTGTAATAAGTGTGTGATTGCTATTCTATTATAAATCCTTCGAGTATTGTGTGTGTCAGCATTACCGATCCAGGGATGACACTTATGCACAGAGATCAGACTGCTTGAGGTATGTCGCTACAAGATGGTATCAGAGCACACGCTGACTGTAGGACACGACCACTAAGCCTAAAGCCCTAGATCACTACTCTCTTCTCATTTCTGACTCCTCTCCATTTTCTACTCTTTAGGATGGCGGACGCAAGGAACAAGTTTGCACAACCAGATGAAGACACACCTTTTGACGCCACTTGAAGGAAGTCACTAGGTACCTGAACATCGGAATACCAATTCATACTGGGACTTACAACACCACTTTACCAGAAGAGGAGCGCTGGATGATTCAAGTTCAAGTTCCAGGAAGGACATTTACGCCAGTCACTGAGCCCATAGAGTTTTCCTTTGATGCACCAACCTGGAGTCTAGGAAAGAGTATGGCAGCCTCACATCACCATGGGACGCATTGGAGAAGTTTACCACAAAGGATCTCAAGGATACTATCTACCAGATTTGTGGGCGCCGAGATGAGCAATGGGAGATGATCAGCACCAGGAAGGATAGATCAATTGCCACTTTCATCCAAGAGTTAAACCAACACATTCGCCAGGAGAATCCAGATGTGCGCAGGAATGATAGATCTGAAGAAGGCGAATGACAAGGATCAGAACTGGAGGAAGAACTCAAGGCTACACGCGAAGATTATGAGGAGGAAATCGTCGTACTAGTGGAGAAGAATGATGATCCTGGAAAGGAAGCTAGGAGTATTCATGGGAGACCCCGCGCCAGGAGGAGAAGACGATGAACCCAAGGAGATTCGTTCTGAGACTACATCATCATCGACGACACCGACTCGGACCCCGACGATAGCGATGATGACTATGTTGATGAAGCTGGAGCAGATATCATGGAGTCTTGACCGATCAATATTTCTAGTCGACCACCATATATCAGTAGTAGTATTCCACCATGTAAATAGTATAGTCCAGCACTTTTGCGATAGTTCTAGACCGATTGTATGCCTTGTTTGATTGAGTGATATGATTGTGTTTGTCTCATGTGCATATGGGTAGTGTTTTCTCACTAGACCTCATTCTATTAATTCTATCTCTCTAAACCCTCAGATGCCTCCGAGACGTGATCCGATTTACCTTTCCACCGGAGCTCACTCAGTGATGATCCAGCAGCAGAATACTGATGCAGTTGTTAGTTCAGAACCAAGGCAACAACAACAACAACCACCACCACCACCACCAGTTGACAATTTAGCCCATTTTCTGAGGTTGCAGCGGTGTTTTCCAGTAGCACCGAGCCGATAGTGGCAGATGATTGGCTCCGCAGGATTGGAAGGGAGTTAACCACTGCAGGATGCACAGATGCTGAGAGGGTGCGTTTTGCCGCGCACCAATTGGATGGACCAGCAGCCTCATGGTGGGAGAATTACACTGTCATATCCTATAGCCACTGTTACATGGGACCAGTTCCAGCAGGCTTTTCGCACTGCCCATGTATCAGCAGGAGCTATGGCCATAAAGAAGCGTGAGTTTCGCAACTTACGCCAAGGAGGACGCACCGTTAGCCAGTATGTGGATGACTTTAGCAAGCTAGCACGTTATGCCCCAGATGACGTTGCTACGGATGCAGCTAAGCAGGAGAAGTTTTTGGAAGGACTGAATGATGAGCTGAGCATGCAGTTGATGGTAGCAACCTTTAATAACTACCAACAGTTGGTAGATAGAGCTCTCATGATTGAAGGGAAGCAGCAGCAGATTGATAAAGCAAGAGGAAGTATGGACAAGGGAAGTATATCTGGAGCCAAGCAGAGACCCCGTTTCACGAACTCGGAGGACTTGTGCATAACCATGGAGGCCACACTCACAATGGAGGAAGTTCTCACAACCATAGTGGCTCCAAGAATGGTAATGGAGGAAGCAACAGGACAGAACCGTTCCAACCCAGCAATGCCCGCCAAGAAAGATCTAAGCCACGTTACTTGCTACAAGTGCCAGAAGACCGGACATTACGCAGTGAATGTCCTGAAGCTAAGACAGGGAGGCATGGAAGCTCTGGGAAGAAGCCCAACCCTTTCAATAGGGGACAGTGAACCACGTTAACGTGGAGGAGATTGAAGCCCAGCCAAATGCAGTAATAGGTAAGTTTTTGGTTAAGTCTTTTACTGCAGTCGTACTTCGATACTGGTGCATCACATTCATACATATCAAGGGGATTTGTGGATAAGTATAAACTGCCCACCAAAGTTCTTAGTACACCTATGTTAGTGAGCTCGCCAGGAGCAGAGTATATGGCAAGCCAATGATGTTTTCAGATACCGTTGGCCATAGGTAGGCACGTTTTCCCCTCAGATCTGATAATTTTAGGAGTCGCAAGGTTTGGATGTGATTCTGGGTATGGATTGGCTATCGATGTATGGAGGAAACATCGATTGCGCTAGTAAGTCGATTTTGCTCACCACCCCTAGAAGGAAGAAGGATCAAGTATGTATCCCGGCATGTGCCGATTAGGACTCAAGTAAATTCCTTATCAGGAGTTGTACAGGAGGAAGTACCAGTGGTGAAGGATTTCCCGGATGTATTTCCAGAAGAGTTGCCAGGCATGCCACCGGATAGAGACATTGAGTTTTTGATTGAGCTTTTGCCAGGCACAGGGCCAATATCTAAGAGACCGTACAGGATGCCCGCACAGGATTTAGAGGAATTAAGAAGCAGATTAAGGAGTTACTGGATAAAGGTTATCCAAGTTTGTCACCTTGGGGATCGCCAGTACTTCTAGTGGAGAAGAAGGATGGATCGTTAAGGATGGTTGTTGATTATCGAGGATTGAATGAGGTGACAATCAAGAACAAGTACCCACTGCCGATGATCAATGATTTGTTTGATCAACTGCAAGGAGCTAAGGTGTTTTCCAAGATCGATCTGCTATCAGGGTAGTTGAAGATTCGAGAGCAGGATATACCTAAGACATCTTTTACCACGAGGTACAGACTATATGAGTATACCGTTATGTCATTTGGCCTGACTAACGCACCTGCCTATTTCATGAACATGATGAACAAGGTGTTTATGGAGTTTTTGGATAAGTTTGTTGTGGTGTTCATTGATGATATTCTGGTCTACTCAAAAAATGAAGAGGAACATAAGGAGCATTTGTGTTTAGTACTTGGGAAGCTGAGAGAACATCAGCTATACGCCAAGTTCAGCAAATGTGAGTTTTGGTTGAAGGAAGTTGGATTCCTTGGACATGTTATATCCGGAGAAGGAATAGCGATAGACCCCAACAAAGTCGTCACTATGACAAATTGGGAGGTACCCACAACAGTTGGAGAAATCCGGAGTTTCCTTGGACTCGCGGGATACTACCAGAGGTTCATTGAGAATTTCTCGAAGATTGCAAAGCCTATGACAGAGTTGTTGAAGAAGGACACCAAGTTCAAATGGACTAAGGAATGTGAGGCTAGTTTTCAGGAATTGAAGAAACGTTTGGTTACATCACCAGTGTTGATTCTGCCAGATCAACGCAAATATTATGAAGTGTATTGCGACGCTTCTCGTCGAGGACTTGGAGCAGTGCTTATGCTGGAAGGAAGAGTTGTTTCATATGCCTCACGACAGCTTAAACCCCATGAGTTAAATTATGCTACGCATGATTTGGAGTTAGCAACCGTAGTGCATGCTTTGAAGACTTGGAGACATTTTCTCATCGGAAACCAATGTGAGGTATACATGGATCACAAGAGTTTGAAGTATATCTTCACGCAGAAGGAGTTGAATCTCAGGAAGAGGAGATGGTTGGAGCTCATAAAGGATTATGATATGAAGTTGCACTATCATCCCGGAAAGGCTAACGTAGTAGCCGATGCGTTGAGCCGCAAGAGTCATGTCAATACACTCATGACAGGAGAGTTACCCAAGGAGTTGGCAGAAGACCTTCATGAGCTATGTTTGGAGATAGTTCTGAGAGGTTATGTAGCAGCTTTGGAGATTCAGTCTACATTGATGGATAAGATCAGAGAAGCGCAGAAGATGGACAAGGAGATTGCTGAGATAAAGGAAAGGATGAGCAAAGGAAAAGCCAAGGGATTTCGTGAGGATGAGCACGATACCCTATGGTTTGAGGACCGCGTATATGTACCAAATGATCAGGAGATCAGGAAGCTGATTTTGCAGGAGGCCCATGACTCACCATATTCGATTCACCCAGGAAATACCAAGATGTACCTGGATCTGAAGGATAGATTCTGGTGGACCGGAATGAAGAAGGATATTGCAGAGTATGTAGCAGTTTGTGATGTATGTTAGAGAGTGAAGGCAGAGCAATAGAAGCCAGCAGGATTGCTGCAACCATTGCCGAAACCCGAATGGAAAAGCTAGGCATGGACTTTATCACAGGATTACCTAGGACACGTTCAGGCTATGACTCGATATGGGTTGCAGTCAATCGTTTGACGAAAGTAGCTCATTTCATCCCAGTGAAGACCACTTACACCAGTGCTAAGTTGGCAAAGATATACATGACCAGGATCGTATGTTTGCATGGAGTTCCGATGACAATTTTATCAGATAGAGGAACCAAGTTTACCTCAAAGTTTTGGAATCAGTTACATGAAACTTTGGGAACCAGGCTAGAGTTCAGTACGGCTTTTCACCGCAGACGGATGGACAAACTGAGAGAGTCAATTAGATTCTAGAGGATATGTTGAGAGCCTGTGCGCTAGATTATGGATCTAGTTGGGACGATAATTTGCCTTACGCAGAGTTCTCTTACAACAACAGCTACCAAGCCAGCTTGAAGATGGCCCCTTTCAAAGCACTATACAGAAGGAGGTGCAGAACACCGTTGTTGTGGGAAGAAGTTGGAGACCGATAGTTGTTTGGACCAGATTTGATTAAAGAGTCTGAAGAGAAGGTTAGGCTGATTCGTGATAGACTCAAGGTAGCCCAGTCCAGGAAGAAGAGCTATGCGGATTCTAAACGCAAGGATACAACTTACTAAGTTGGAGACAGAGTGTATCTTCGTGTATCACCACTCCGAGGAGTTAAGCGCTTTGGAGTTAAGGAAAAGTTAGCACCACGTTTTGTGGGACCATGCAAACTTTTGCAACGTATGGGAGAAGTTGCTTACAAGTTGTAATTGCCCGAAGGATTGTTCGGAGTTCACGATGTGTTCCACGTTTCTCAGTTGAAAAAGTGCCACGTAGAGATGGCTGGTATTCCTCTGAGAGATACAGTACCACTGGAAGCGATACAGTTGGATAGTGATTTGACATATGAGGAGAAACCAGTCAAGATACTCGAGTTTGCTAGCCTAGTCACACACAGCAAAGTTATCAAGTTTTGCAAGGTTCAATGGAGTCACCATACCGAAGATGAAGCCACCTGGGAACGAGAGGAAGACCAACGAAAGGATCACCCACACCTATTTTCTATCCAAGCCGAATCTCGAGGGAGAGATTCATCTTAAGGGGGGCTAGGTTTGTAACATCCCAAATTTTCAATTTGGAATGTTATACATTAGGTCATCATTGCATATCATATTTTATTGCATTTTGGCTAGATCCTAGAAATTTTACGCAACTCAAGGACCCACGGAGAGAGTTGGGAATTTCGTTATTTTCATATTTTAGTTTTTCTCAAATTTTGAAAAGATAATCATTTCATTTTAATTATTTTATCTTCGAATATTTCGTTTATAAAAATAAAAGAGAGAGGATAAAATTACTTCCTCAAAATAAAGAAATATCGGAGATTTAATATTAAAATCAAATAAGATTTTTATTCGGAATTTTTTCGCTATTTAATTTGAATTAGGAAAAAATATGCGTTTTTCAAAATTGCATTTTAGGCCCAAATAAATGTTCACATTGTCCGGCTTATTTTTAGAGGACGGGTAAAAATTATTTCGGGATTTTTGGAGTCCGTTTAGTATTTCTTTTCTTTCTTTTTCTGCACATCGGAATTATTTTAAAAAAGTCAAACCGACTCCGGGCCGTACCCAAGCGGGACTCCGCCCGGGGGGGCTTTATAAGCCGCGCCACCCGAGCCACCGAGGCCCAGCCGCTGCCGAAGCCCACCGCCGCCCAAACCCTAACCCTAACCGCGCCCCGCCGCAGCCGCCGCCCCGCGCCGACGCCGCCGCGCCTTGCCGCCACCCCGCCGCCCGCGCCGCCACCCTGCGCCACCGGCCACCACCGCCGGACCCGCCGCCGCCCTCGCCGGAGTCATGGAGGTAGCCGGAGCCGCCGCCGCGATTTTCGTTAGAAAACCGTCGGTTTTTTTGCGAACCCTAGATCCATTTTTTTAGATCTGGTTCGGTTTTATTTCTGTTTAGGTAAATAGCGGACGCCCGTTCGTATGTTCTTTTTAGCGAACGGTTTTCGTCCATTAGCCGTAGACAGCGAACGTTCGTTCGCTAGCCTGTTCGTCAGTTTTTCTTTTTCTCGGATTTTCCGCGATTATTTTTTATCGTGATTTCTAATCCTGTTTTTGTTTTAGTATAACTTTTCGCTCATTTATCGAAATCGGGCGATTCAAGCGCCTGGAGTTTCGGCTCGAAACCCTCTTTCTGTTTAACCAACTTAAAAAAGTTTTTTCGACTGTAAAATTTGACTTTAGTCCAGATTAGTAAACGAAGCTTGTTTCTTTCGCCGTTTGAGTTTGTTTGCTTCGTTTGATTTGATTCTTTTTGCAAACCGGAGTTCTTAAGTTCAACTTTCTGGTTAGATCTCTTATTTGAGTTTTACCCGTGCCCTTGCTTGATTGCTTATTGTATGCTTGTTTGATTGCGATAGAGTACCCGGAGTGCGAAGCGTGCTACATTGAGTCTCTAGGTTTCACGGATCATCGGCAAGGCAAGTAACACTTTGATCATGCCTCTTTACTACCCAGTTTTATTGCATTAGATCAATCCTCAAACAATTGCTTGGTTAGGATCTGAATAAGTTGTGGGTTGGGAAGTAGATGAGGTAGTACCTATTCACCTGTTTATTATGAAACCCTGGGAGTTACTTCTACGTTGCTTATACTGCTATGCTATCCTCGTAGATGTGGATTGGGTTTGAGTGTATTCATGACAGATGTGAGAATGTTAATTAATGGTTCAACTTAAGGTGGCAACTTTAATACACATCTGGGTGGATTGAGGCACCTGGGGTATCCAGTGATTGCCTGTATTTTTGGATATCCCGGGCTACCGTGTGATTTTCCTATGGATCGCCACCCAGGCTCAAAGGGATCATAAGATTATTCAAGCTGGAAACTTCCGTGTGCAGCCACATGCCATTATGGGCTCTAGAATAGTTGAGTAAGTTGTGGGAAACCTTTCCATGATGGGCTAGCAGATGTAGGGGATTGTAGGTGTACCGGCCTATCTATCGGTTAAGGGGACCTCTTCGGAAAGACTGTGTCTCGGTCATCCGTTCTCAACACATCGTGTAGTACGCGAAATCCAATGGAGGAGATCGAGTCTTGTGGGGAAAAGTGCACAAATCTCTGCACAGTGTACAAACTAATCATGGTTAGCTGTGTCCCCGGTTATGGACATCTTGAGTATCTAGTTCTTGGATTATCATGTGGATCTCATCACTCTTAATATAATTTGATTGGGTTTAATGATGATGCTTAATTGGGATTGAGTTGGGTGAACCTTCTCAATGTTTAACAACTACCATGGTAGTTAAATAAAATTTATTCCTTTGCAATAGGGAAAAATTAGCTTTTCGCATAATCTATTAACCATACAGCCTCCACCCGCCATATATGCATGTAGTGATAGCATTATTCTGTTCATTACTCTCTTGCGTTACACTGCTAGAATATTCCATGTGCTGACCCATTTTCGGGCTGCAACGTATCATGTTGCAGACTTTTCAGACGACGATTAAGGAGCCTTAGGTCGTGGTCTTTCACTCAGTGATGCCGTTGGAGTTGATGGACTCACTTTATCTTCCAAGCCTTCCGTTGTTATCGTATTTAGATGGCCTTAAGCCATATTTATTTTAATAAGTTCTCTTTTGAGACATTCGATGTAATAGTTGTGTGATTGCTACTCTGTTATAAATCCTCAAGTACCGTGCGTGTCAGCATTACCGATCCAGGGATGACACTCATGAATAGAGATCAGATTGTTTGAGGTCTGGTCGCTACAAGTCTCCTCTATCCGATCCACACTCACACTCACACTCACTCCCCCTAAACCCCCCCCGCACCCGTCCTCCCCCTCCTGCCCCCATCCCCCCCCCCCCCCCCCCCCCCCCACCCCCCTTCTCTCTGTGCCTCCGTCAACTACTCCTCGCTGGACTCGGTACCGCTCTCCTCATCTGTCCTCCCTCGACTCGCCGCCGGCCGGCCCCTCCTCGCTCCGCCTTCCTCCTTCATCCTACTCTCTTCTCCCTCCTCGAGCCGCCCCTCCTTCTGCCTCCTCCTTGCTACATTTTGATTTAGTAGGCTAGTTGATATACAACATTTTGATTTAGTTGATATGATTTAGTTGATTTAGTAGGCTAGTTGATTTAGTTGATTTAGAACATTTTGATTTAGTTGATTTAGTAGGCTAGTTGATTTAGTAGATTTAGTAGGCTAGTTGATTTAGTTGATTTAGAACATTTTGATTTAGTTGATTTAGTATGCTAGTGGATTTAGTAGGCTAGTTGATTTAGTATGCACCATTTTATTGTTATTTTTCTATACATGGATAGGTAGATGCTTTTGTTTTTTTGTAATAAGTTGTTTTTTGGCAAAATGTAGGTGCCAATTTAGTTAAATTTGCCACT
The DNA here is from genome assembly GCF_003073215.2 of Triticum urartu. Taxonomy (NCBI): domain Eukaryota; kingdom Viridiplantae; phylum Streptophyta; class Magnoliopsida; order Poales; family Poaceae; genus Triticum; species Triticum urartu. Next base: position 584,638,167 of record NC_053024.1, read on the forward strand.
TGTTTTTTTAATCAATTATCTTAGGCAATAGGGGCCAAAATAGATGAAATGACTTGGTAGGTGGTACCCTTATTTGGTACCCTTATAATTGTCTATAAAATTGCTTCTCGCGGAAGAACCAAAAATATCACATGCTACTGTTTTTCTTTCCTGTGAAGTGGATCGTTAATCCTTTGCTCATATTGCTTTAGGAAAATGGCGCCGCCACCACCACCACTATGTCGACTGTGCAAGTCAAGGTGTGCCAGCAGCCTTGCAACTGGCAAGCTGTTCGGCATCTACTTCCAGCCGAGTTTTCGTCAAGCGGTGGTAAGAAATTAGATGGAATGTAACAACTATTCTATTTTTAGTGTTGGCATTACTGCATTGTGTCATTTTGCTTTTTTTACATAGATCGTCCCATGCAATGTGAGGTTGAAATTCAACAAGCTAACAAGAGATACTATGACATTTGAGGCTCCTGGGGGGGCTGTACACTATGGAGGTCGAGAAAGGACGCAATATGTCGCAGATTGGAGGAGATGGATGTGCCCATTTCCTCTCCCACATGCGTCTTACTGGTGGTGAGTTGATTAGCTTCTCCTTCAGAGCAGAAAGACCCAAGCTAGCTGTCATTTATGTCAACCTGGTGGAAGATGATGAAGATGACAAAGATGATGAAGATGACGAAGATGATGAAGATGATGAAGATTATGAGGACCCACTCGATGAACATGATGAGAACCCACTTCATGAACCCATTGTAGCTCAAAGAATGAGGCCGAGCGAGGAGGTGTGCAACCCATGGGACATAATTCCGCCACGTGATGACTTTGTCGGGGTGCCATTCGTGACCCGCCTGACAAGTACCATGGTCGATCGGCATGAAATGGTATGTTATACTGACTGTAGTAATTTGATGATATATATATATATATATATATGATTTATTGTTATACTTACAAATGCAAATTATCCGATGATATGCTTAGTGTATCCAGTGATATGCTTAGTGTAGAGTCCAATGATATGCTTTGCGGAATCTAGTCGATGATATGCTTTAGTGTAGAGTCTGATCACATGCTTATTAGTGTAGAATCCAAGGAACTATTAATAGTGTAGATAATCCATATATACTTATTAGTAGAATTCATGATTAATTAGTACAAATGCGTAGTACTTTGTCTTTTGATAGTGTAGAAATCTAGACTTAATAGAAATATATTTGCAAGAGTATGTGCGAAGCTATTTATTAATTGATATGTTTTTCTTATTCAGAAATTGCCAAAGAACCTATTTGTGAGTTGTGGTATCGAGCCTGATGAAGAAGGCTCATCTGGATTACGCCTTACCACAAGGGGCTCCGTCACCACCTGTACTTACCGCATGGACATAAATGGTCGCACACACTTAAACTCGATTGGGTGGAAGAGATTCCTCGTTGGCAAGAATCTTCGTGTTGGACAGGCCATCCTAATTACTATCAGGAACACCCACCGCCCAGGCTTGAGGATGATGATCGTCGTCGATATCATCTAGAACTATATATGTGTGTGTGGCTATATCATCTAGAACTACGTATGATGATTGTCGTCGATATCATGTAGAACTACATATGATGATCGTCGTCGATATCATCTAGAACTACATATGATGATCATCGTCGATATCACCTAGTACTGCTTGAGGATGCATGTTGAGTATATATGAAATTGTTATCTAGTACTCCCTCAGTTCCAAATTACTCGTCGTGGTTTTAGTTCAAATTTGAACTAAAACCACGATGAATAATTTGGAACCGAGGGAATACTACCTAGTACCTATAATGCTTTATGGCTTTATGAAATTGATATCTAGTAGTACCTAGTATCTCGAAGTTGCAGTTTATTGAAGCTGAAACGGGGTGGTAATAGTGAAATATATAGCAGTAGCGCGGGGCTAGGAAATCGCTGCAGCTAACTAATTGTAGCACGTTCCGGAAAAGCACTGTTGATATAGTCAATAGTAGTAGTATGGGTACAGACAGTGCTACTACTAAGAGTTAGCTGTAGCGCCTTATTGGTAGTGCGGCCGCCCGCGCTGCTGATAGCCTCAAAACCCGCCCTACTACTAGGGTTTTCCCTAGTAGTGAATGTTGGGGAACGTAGTAATTTCAAAAAAATTCCTACGCACACGCAAGATCATGGTGATGCATAGCAACGAGGGGAGAGTGTGATCTACGTACCCTTGTAGATCGACAACAGAAGCGTTTGGTTGATGTAGTCGTACGTCTTCACGGCCCGACCGATCAAGCACCGAAAATATGGCACCTCCGAGTTTTAGCACACGTTCAGCTCGATGACGATCCCCGGACTCCGATCCAGCAAAGTGTCGGGGAAGAGTTCCGTCAGCATGACGGCGTGGTGACGATCTTGATGTACTACTGTCGCAGGGCTTCGCCTAAGCACCGCTACAATATTATTGAGGACTATGGTGGCTGGGGGCGCCGCACACGGCTAAGAATAAGATCACGTGGATCAACTTGTGTCTCTGGGGTTCCCTTGCCTCAGTATATAAAGGACCAAGGGGGGGTGCGGCCGGCCTAGGAGAGGCGCGCCAGGAGAGTCCTACTCCCTCTGGGAGTAGGATTCCCCCCCCCCCCAATCCTAGTTGGAATAGGATTCGCGGAGGGGGGAAAAGAGAGAGGGTGGCCGGCCCCCTCTCCTTGTCCTATTCGGACCAAGGGAGGGGAGGGGCGCGCGGCCCACTTTGGGCAGCCCCTTCTCTTTTCCACTAAGGCCCACTATGGCCCATATAGCTCCCGGGGGGTTCCGGTAACCTCCCGGTACTCCGGTAAAATCCCGATTTCACCCGGAACACTTCCGATATCCAAACATAGGCTTCCAATATATCAATCTTTATGTCTTGACCATTTCGAGACTCCTCTTCATGTCCGTGATCACATCCGGGACTCCGAACAAACTTCGGTACATCAAAATGCATAAACTCATAATATAACTATCATCGTAACCTTAAGCGTGCGGACCCTACGGGTTCGAGAACAATGTAGACATGACCGAGACACGTCTCCGGTCAATAACCAATAGCGGAACCTGGATGCTCATATTGGCTCCTACATATTCTACGAAGATCTTTATCGGTCAGACCGCATAACAACATACATTGTTCCCTTTGTCATCGGTATGTTACTTGCCCGAGATTCGATCGTCGGTATTCCAATACCTAGTTCAATATCGTTACCGGCAACTCTCTTTACTCGTTCTGTAATACATCATCCCGCAACTAACTCATTAGTTGCAATGCTTGCAAGGCTTAAGTGATGTGCATTACCGAGAGGGCCCAGAGATACCTCTCCGACAATCGGAGTGACAAATCCTAATCTCGAAATACGCCAACCCAACATATACCTTTGGAGACACCTGTAGAGCTCCTTTATAATCACCCAGTTACGTTGTGACGTTTGGTAGCACACAATGTGTTCCTCCAGCAAACGGGAGTTGCATAATCTCATAGTCATAGGAACATGTATAAGTCATGAAGAAAGCAATAGCAACATACTAAACGATCGGGTGCTAAGCTAATGGAATGGGTCATGTCAATCAGATCATTCACTTAATGATGTGATCCTGTTAATCAAATAACAACTCATTGTTCATGGTTAGGAAACATAACCATCTTTGATTAACGAGCTAGTCAAGTAGAGGCATACTAGTGACACTTTGTCTGTCTATGTATTCACACATGTATTATGTTTCCGGTTAATACAATTCTAGAATGAATAATAAACATTTATCATGATATAAGGAAATAAATAATAACTTTATTATTGCCTCTAGGGCATATTTCCTTCAGTCTCCCACTTGCACTAGAGTCAATAATCTAGATTACACAGTAATGATTCTAACACCCATGGAGCCTTGGTGCTGATCATGTTTTTCTCGTGGAAGAGGCTTAGTCAACGGGTCTGCAACATTCAGATCCGTATGTATCTTGCAAATCTCTATGTCTCCCACCTGGACTAGATCCCGGATGGAATTGAAGCGTCTCTTGATGTGCTTGGTTCTCTTGTGAAATCTGGATTCCTTTGCCAAGGCAATTGCACCAGTATTGTCACAAAAGATTTTCATTGGACCCGATGCACTAGGTATGACACCTAGATCGGATATGAAATCCTTCATCCAGACTCCTTCATTTGCTGCTTCTGAAGCAGCTATGTACTCCGCTTCACATGTAGATCCCGCTACAACGCTTTGTTTAGAACTGCACCAACTGACAGCTCCACCGTTTAATGTAAACACGTATTCGGTTTGCGATTTAGAATCGTCCGGATCAGTGTCAAAGCTTGCATCAACATAACCTTTTACGATGTGCTCTTTGTCACCTCCATATATGAGAAACATATCCTTAGTCCTTTTCAGGTATTTCAGGATGTTCTTGACCGTTGTCCAGTGATCCACTCCTGGATTACTTTGGTACCTCCCTGCTAGACTTATAGCAAGGCACACATCAGGTCTGGTACACAGCATTGCATACATGATAGAGCCTATGGCTGAAGCATAGGGAACATCTTTCATATTCTCTCTATCTTCTGCAGTGGTCGGGCATTGAGTCTTACTCAACTTCACACCTTGTAACACAGGCAAGAACCCTTTCTTTGCTTGATCCATTTTGAACTTCTTCAAAACTTTGTCAAGGTATGTGGTTTGTGAAAGTCCAATTAAGTGTCTTGATCTATCTCTGTAGATTTTAATGCCTAATATGTAAGCAGCTTCACCGAGGTCTTTCATTGAAAAACTCTTATTCAAGTATCCCTTTATGCTATCCAGAAATTCTACATCATTTCCAATTAGTAATATGTCATCCACATATAATATCAGAAATGCTACAGAGCTCCCACTCACTTTCTTGTAAATACAGGCTTCTCCAAAAGTCTGTAAAAAACCAAATGCTTTGATCACACTATCAAAACGTTTATTCCAACTCCGAGAGGCTTGCACCAGTCCATAAATGGATCGCTGGAGCTTGCACACTTTGTTAGCTCCCTTTGGATCGACAAAACCTTCTAGTTGCATCATATACAACTCTTCTTCCAGAAATCCATTCAGGAATGCAGTTTTGACATCCATCTGCCATATTTCATAATCATAAAATGCGGCAATTGCTAACATGATTCGGACAGACTTAAGCATCGCTACGGGTGAGAAGGTCTCATCGTAGTCAATCCCTTGAACTTGCCGAAAACCTTTTGCGACAAGTCGAGCTTTGTAGACAGTAATATTACCGTCAGCGTCAGTCTTCTTCTTGAAGATCCATTTATTCTCAATTGCTTGCCGATCATCGGGCAAGTCAACCAAAGTCCACACTTTGTTCTCATACATGGATCCCATCTCAGATTTCATGGCTTCAAGCCATTTTGCGGAATCTGGGCTCACCATCGCTTCTTCATAGTTCGTAGGTTCATCATGATCTAGTAGCATGACTTGCAGAACAGGATTACCGTACCACTCTGGCGCGGATCTTACTCTGGTTGATCTATGAGGTTCAGTAGTATCTTGTTCTGAAGTTTCATGATCATCATCATTAGCTTCCTCACTCACTGGTGCAGGTGTCACAGAAACAGTTTTCTGTGATGCACTACTTTCCAATAAGGGAGCAGGTACAGTTACCTCGTCAAGTTCTACTTTCCTCCCACTCACTTCTTTCGAGAGAAACTCCTTATCTAGAAAGTTTCCGAACTTAGCAACAAAAGTCTTGCCTTTGGATCTGTGATAGAAGGTGTATCCAATAGTCTCCTTTGGATATCCTATGAAGACACATTTCTCCGATTTGGGTTCGAGCTTATCAGGTTGAAGCTTTTTCACATAAGCATCGCAGCCCCAAACTTTCAGAAACGACAACTTTGGTTTCTTGCCAAACCACAGTTCATAAGGCGTCGTCTCAACGGATTTTGATGGTGCTCTATTTAACGTGAATGCGGCCGTCTCTAGAGTGTATCCCCAAAACGATAGCGGTAAATCAGTAAGAGACATCATAAATCGCACCATATCTATTAAAGTACGATTACGACGTTCGGACACACCATTGCGCTGTGGTGTTCCGGGTGGCATGAGTTGCGAAACTATTCCGCATTGTTTCAAATGTACACCAAACTCGTAACTCAAATATTCTCCTCCACAATCAGATCGTAGAAAATTTATTTTCTTGTTACGATGATTTTCAACTTCACTCTGAAATTCTTTGAACTTTTCAAACGTTTCAGACTTATGTTTCATTAAGTAGATATACCCATATCTGCTTAAGTCATCTGTGAAGGTGAGAAAATAACGATATCCGCCACGAGCCTCAATATTCATCGGGCCACATACATCTGTATGTATGATTTCCAACAAATCTGTTACTCTCTCCATAGTATCAGAGAACGGTGTTTTAGTCATCTTGCCCATGAGGCACGGTTCGCAAGTACCAAGTGATTCATAATCAAGTGGTTCCAAAAGTCCATCAGTATAGAGTTTCTTCTTGCGCTTTACACCGATATGACCTAAACGGCAGTGCCACAAATAAGTTGCTATATCATTATCAACTCTGCATCTTTTGGCTTCAACACTATGAATATGTGTGTCACTACTATCGAGATTTAATAAAAATAGACCACTCTTTAAGGGTGCATGACCATAAAAGATATTACTCATATAAATAGAACAACCATTATTCTCAGATTTAAATGAATAACCGTCTCGCATCAAACAAGATCCAGATATAATGTTCATGCTTAACGCTGGCACCAAATAACAATTATTTAGGTCTAATATTAATCCCGAAGGTAGATGTAGAGGTAGCGTGCCGACTGCGATCACATCGACTTTGGAACCGTTTCCCACGCGCATCGTCACCTCGTCCTTAGCCAATCTTTGCTTAATCCGTAGTCCCTGTTTCGAGTTGCAAATATTAGCAACAGAACCAGTATCAAATACCCAGGTGCTACTGCGAGCATTAGTAAGGTACACATCAATAACATGTATATCATATATACCTTTGTTCACCTTGCCATCCTTCTTATCCGCCAAATACTTGGGGCAGTTCCGCTTCCAGTGACCAGTCTGCTTGCAGTAGAAGCACTCAATTTCAGGCTTAGGTCCAGGTTTGGGTTTCTTCTCTTGAGTAGCAAATTGTTTGCCGTTCTTTTTGAAGTTCCCCTTCTTATTCCCTTTGCCCTTTTTCTTGAAACTAGTGGTTTTGTTAACCATCAACACTTGATGCTCCTTCTTGATTTCTACCTCCGCAGCTTTCAGCATTGCGAAGAGCTCGGGAATAGTCTTATTCATCCCTTGCATATTATAGTTCATCACGAAGCTCTTGTAGCTTGGTGGCAGTGATTGGAGAATTCTGTCAATGACGCAATCATCTGGAAGATTAACTCCCAATTTAATCAAGTGATTATTATACCCAGACATTTTGAGTATATGCTCACTGACAGAACTGTTCTCCTCCATCTTGCAGCTATAGAACTTACTGGAGACTTCATATCTCTCAATCCGGGCATTTGCTTGAAATATTAACTTCAACTCCTCAAACATCTCATATGCTCCATGACGTTCAAAACGTCGTTGAAGTCCCGATTCTAAGCCGTAAAGCATGGCACACTGAACTATTGAGTAGTCATCAGCTTTGCTCTACCAGACGTTCATAACATCCGGCGTTGCTCCAGCAGCAGGCCTGGCACCCAGCGGTGCTTCCAGGACGTAATTCTTCTGTGCAGCAATGAGGATAATCCTCAAGTTATGGACCCAGTTCGTGTAATTGCTACCATCATCTTTCAACTTTGCTTTCTCAAGGAACGCATTAAAATTCAACGGAACAACAGCACGAGCCATCTATCTACAAACAAGCATAAACAAGCAAGATACTTATCAGGTACTAAGTTTCATGATAAATTTAAGTTCAGTTAATTTACTTAAAGAACTCCCACTTAGATAGACATCCCTCTAATCCTCTAAGTGATTACGTGATCCAAATCAACTAAACCATGTCCGATCATCACGTGAGATGGAGTAGTTTCATTGGTGAACATCACTATGTTGATCATATCTACTATATGATTCACGCTCGACCTTTCGGTCTCCATGTTCCGAGGCCATATCTGTATATGCTTGCCTCGTCAAGTTTAACCTGAGTATTCCGCTTGTGCAACTGTTTTGCACCCGTTGTATTTGAACGTAGAGCCTATCACACCCGATCATCACGTGGTGTCTCAGCACGAAGAACTTTCTCAACGGTGGATACTCAGGGAGAACACTTCTTGATAATTAGTGAGAGATCATCTTATAATGCTACCGTCAATCAAAGCAAGATAAGATGCATAAAAGATAAACATCACATGCAATCAATAAAAGTGATATGATATGGCCATCATCATCTTGTGCTTGTGATCTCCATCTCCGAAGCACCGTCATGATCACCATCGTCACCGGTGTGACACCTTGATCTCCATCGTAGCATCGTTGTCGTCTCGCCAAGCTTGTGCTTCCACGACTATCGCTACCGCTTAGTGATAAAGTAAAGCATTACATCGCGATTGCATTGCATACAATAAAGCGACAACCATATGGCTCCTGCCAGTTGCTGATAACTTGGTTACAAAACATGATCATCTCATACAATAAAAATCAACATCATGTCTTGACCATATCACATCACAACATGCCCTGCAAAAACAAGTTAGACGTCCTCTACTTTGTTGTTGCAAGTTTTACGTGGCTGCTACGGGCTTAAGTAAGAACCAATCTTACCTACGCATCAAAACCACAACGATAGTTTGTCAAGTTGGTGCTGTTTTAACCTTCGCAAGGACCGGGCGTAGCCACACTCGATTCAACTAAAGTTGGAGAAACTGTCACCCGCAAGCCACCTATGTGCAAAGCACGTCGGGAGAACCGGTCTCGCGTAAGCGTACGCGTAATGTCGGTCCGGACCGCTTCGTCCAACAATACCGCCAAACCAAAGTATGACATGCTGGTAAGCAGTATGACTTATATCGCCCACAACTCACTTGTGTTCTACTCGTGCATATAACATCAACATATAAAACCTAGGCTCGGATGCCACTGTTGGGGAACGTAGTAATTTCAAAAAATTTCCTACGCACACGCAAGATCATGGTGATGCATAGCAACGAGGGGAGAGTGTGATCTACGTACCCTTGTAGATCGACAACGGAAGCGTTTGGTTGATGTAGTCGTACGTCTTCACGGCCCGACCGATCAAGCACCGAAACTATGGCACCTCCGAGTTTTAGCACACGTTCAGCTCGATGACGATCCCCGGACTCCGATCCAGCAAAGTGTCGGGGAAGAGTTCCGTCAGCACGACGGCGTGGTGATGATCTTGATGTACTACTGTCGCAGGGCTTCGCCTAAGCACCACTACAATATTATCGAGGACTATGGTGGTTGGGGGCGCCGCACATGGCTAAGAATAAGATCACGTGGATCAACTTGTGTCTCTGGGGTTCCCCTGCCTCAGTATATAAAGGACCAAGGGGGTGCGGCCGGCCTAGGAGAGGCGCGCCAGGAGAGTCCTACTCCCTCTGGGAGTAGGATCCCCCCCCCCAATCCTAGTTGGAATAGGATTCGCGGAGGGGGGGAAAGAGAGAGGGTGGCCGGCCCCCTCTCCTTGTCCTATTCGGACCAAGGGAGGGGAGGGGCGCGCGGCCCACTTTGGGCAGCCCCTTCTCTTTTCCACTAAGGCCCACTATGGCCCATATAGCTCCCGGGGGGGTTCCAGTAACCTCTCGGTACTCCGGTAAAATCCCGATTTCACCCGGAACACTTCCGATATCCAAACATAGGCTTCCAATATATCAATCTTTATGTCTCGACCATTTCGAGACTCCTCGTCATGTCCGTGATCACATCCGAGACTCCGAACAAACTTCGGTACATCAAAATGCATAAACTCATAATATAACTGTCATCGTAACCTTAAGCGTGCGGGCCCTACGGGTTCGAGAACAATGTAGACATGACCGAGACACGTCTCCGGTCAATAACCAATAGCGGAACCTGGATGCTCTTATTGGCTCCTACATATTCTACGAAGATCTTTATCGGTCAGACCGCATAACAACATACGTTGTTCCCTTTGTCATCGGTATGTTACTTGCCCGAGATTCGATCGTCGGTATTCCAATACCTAGTTCAATCTCGTTACCGACAAGTCTCTTTACTCGTTCTGTAATACATTATCCCGCAACTAACTCATTAGTTGCAATGCTTGCAAGGCTTAAGTGATGTGCACTACCGAGAGGGCCCAGAGATACCTCTCCGACAATCGGAGTGACAAATCCTAATCTTGAAATACGCCAACCCAACATGTACCTTTGGAGACACCTATAGAGCTCCTTTATAATCACCCAGGTACGTTGTGACGTTTGGTAGCACACAAAGTGTTCCTCCGGCAAACGGGAGTTGCATAATCTCATAGTCATAGGAACATGTATAAGTCATGAAGAAAGCAATAGCAACATACTAAACGATCGGGTGCTAAGCTAATGGAATGGGTCATGTCAATCAAATCATTCACTTAATGATGTGATCCTGTTAATCAAATAACAACTCATTGTTCATGGTTAGGAAACATAACCATCTTTGATTAACGAGCTACTCAAGTAGAGGCATACTAGTGACACTTTGTTTATCTATGTATTCACACATGTATTATGTTTCCGGTTAATACAATTCTAGCATGAATAATAAACATTTATCATGATATAAGGAAATAAATAATGACTTTATTATTGCCTCTAGGGCATATTTCCTTCAGTGAAAGGGTCCCCATGGACGGCAACATATAAGCTGGTCCCTGTGTTAACCCTCGATGCAATGGTCCGGGACGAAGAAAGACAGGGCCTGTCACGCCACCTACCTTTGCAACTAGCCGTTTCGTCAACAGTAATAACCTTCTGTCCCAAATTGGCATACATTGGATGGTCGATTTCACCCAACATCAGGAAGATCATTAACATAAACATGCAAAGAGGATATTAAATCCTAGTATCAAATGATCTATTACATGATAGGGTTCATCCTTGTCCCCGAGAACTAGATGAACTACTCACACATGGAGGCAACAAACATCATGTAAGTGGTAATGGTGAACATGGAGGGATTACACATGTAACATTCAAGTCGATCCACTAGGTTTCTTGATGGGTTACAGCGAAGAGTATGTGAATGATGATGATGACAGTGGTGATGATGTTGAAGCCCTCCTTGTGGATGGTGGTAAAGATGGCGATCTCCTCCTTGGGAAGCCCCCACTCCGAATCAATCCGGAGGCTAGGGTTCCTCCTTCTAGACAAGTTTCTTGCGTCTCTGGGCATATGATCTCCAATTCAATTCCACAGGGTGAAAATAGTTGACGAGGTGGTTCTCCTAGCATGTGATATAACTACTCATACAAGCGTTTGTGGTCGTATGGTTGGCCCTCTTTTGCTCTGGAGCTGCCGCCAACACTTCCACTTTAATACTTTTGCTTTATTCTTTTATGGTAGGAGATTATCACATTAAATAACATGATTCCACCATGGGATTCCTTCCATAAGCATTTATTCGCTCCAAAATGTTTCGTCGGGAAAAATAACAAAAGAAGTGCGCATACGCGGTAAAATTCTGCAAGGCCTATTATAAAGGCACAAAATAACAACCAAAATTATTGCGCAAATTAGACTCGTCACTTGCCTTGTTATATTCTTGTGTTTATCATTGCTTTATCATAGTCTCACACATACATCTTGCTCTCATAACACCTATAGTTTGGGATCGATGGCGTTGTTGTTTTTATATTCTTTGTTATCACAAACTAGGTTGCGCAACCTGCTCATTTTATTATTATTCATCTTGTTGCACTTGGCTATTAATCTAAGGGACGTTTTCTTGTTTGTGTGATATGGTTTCCTGGCATATTTTTATATATGCACACATCAAGGGGGAGCTTCCTAGACTAATAGTGTTGCATGGAAATATAATTTTCACTCTGTTGTATGTTTTTCCATGTGCAAATTATATTGTTATCAATTAACCAAAAAGGGGGAGTTTGAAAGTCCAATTGTCACTCAGTTATTATGTTGGTGTTGATCACAATACTATTTGTAAGAACTCATGTCGGTTGGTAAGTTTATATCAGGATATTGGTCTCCCTCCTTGGTCTACGAACATCGGTGGCCCCATCTATTCAAAAAGGGAAAAATACGATGTTCTTCGGTGGCTCTGAAAGTTTTAGGTTAAACTTTTGAGTCATAGGAGCATCCGTACTATTAAGAGGGGTTTCGGAGATTAGGGAGTTGGGGAACTCAATCAAATTCCATACTTTATCTTCCACAAATATTTCATAATCTTGGAAGGGTTTCTCAAATAAACATAGTGCTCCACCCAGAGGTCTGAGTGCCCAAAGTCCTTGCGGTCTTGGTGCTTGGAGGCACTAGACAAAAATAGGGTGAGCCATTGGGACTATTTGGGTAGCATCATGCTTCCACACCCCTATGGCACCCAGGCTCAGAGAAAACCGGAACGCCCCGTATTCTAGCCCAGAGGTCGAGGTGAAGTCTTATGGAATACGGCACTGCTTAGTATAGAACAAACAAGCTCTCTATTATAACACAAATAGGAATACAAGGGTTCCGATATTACAATGAATAACATCGGCATGGCGACACTACGCCAACCACGCTTGCTCTATACAAGCAGCATAACAACTTGAGGCAGTGGAACAACGAACGGCGATGATGGACTCCAATCCATAGGGACTCTGGCTGGAACATTTATCCTAGCTCGCGAACACAGGAACAACACCAAACAATCAAGCAATCCAAGCCTGACCTGCAAACTGGCATGACACGCCAGGTCAGTACATTGAATGTACTTGCAAGCTCACAATAACCAAAAGCATTCAAGAAAAATAACAACATTGCAATTACAGGTTAAGCAGGAAGGATCATGAGATCATCAGGATAACATGGCATGAACAACATTAACATAATACTGCTAGAATAATATGAGCATGGCATGAACATATAAACATGATGACACTATCATGCAACATGATGACATTATATGCACCACTTATTCTGCTCGGGTTACCATCACATGCATCACTTACCAACCTCGGACATTACATGATCATCTCAGGATGAAATCAAGCTTGATATAAACAATACCGTAGTAATCATTAAATGACCACAAGTAGCTTGATCTTTACCCATGATTCTCGCACAACATCACGAATACTTATCAACTTGGTATCCTTGATACCACGGTGATCATTCACGGATCACGAACGGAACCATTCTGGGCTCAACGAGTTACCTTGTAACCAAACGGTGATCAATCACGGATCATCGAACTGGGGTTGTTATTAAGCAAGTTATTATTATTACTGTTGACCCATAGTGTGACCGACACGAACCGGGCCCTTATCCGCGGGCACGACTATCAATAGATTTAATATACACTCTGCAGAGGTTAGCACACTGTACTCACACCACGGAACCCATTGCCTCGCACTCCCATTCGGGTGGACCAACGGCGTTCTGACAAAACCATCCTACTGCGATGACACTCTCCCAGCCACTCCGACCAAATCCCCTCTGGGCCAGGTCATGGGTGGCCCCGTGCCTACCAAAGGCACCAACGACCACCTTCGTGGCAAAACGGTCCCAAACGGGGACAATCCAGATATAACAACAACAGGCACACAAGGTTATGTCTGCTTACCGGGCCAGGGTACTGCACGCCCATAACCTACCCTCGTTGGAGGCACCGGCGAGAGGCACGACAATAGACCCAGTTAGGACCTTCCTATAAAGGCAAGCGTGGTTGCACTGGTCAGCTCGATATGGTGGCACCATGACCCAGCCAACAGTTGTTCAAGTTCAATTTAATCAGGTTAAACTTGAATGAAATATGCCGAGCCATGATAAAATAACATGATGCAAATTACAATGCATGAACATGATATCAACATAAACATGGAGATGCAACATAACTATTAACCATTATCAACAATGAATCATATCCAACTGAGAATGGCATAGTGACTAGCATGAACATCACAAGTACATACTTCTCAGAAACATAGCGTGACCACTAGCATCACCAATAAATATCATGCAAGAACATATCAACAATGCTATCATGCAAGCATTTAACCAACTGGATGCAATGGAACATGCATAACAACGATACTCGGGACAGACGGCAGTCATGCACCGAAGACCATTACCAACATCAACATGTACTACTAGCAAGCATAAGCATACGAAAGGAATACCAGCAACTAGCAGGGCATGATAACCAGGTGCATAACAACATAGAAAGAAAGTAAGCACTAACCAAGAATCATTACCGAACAACGATAACCATATTTTAAACAAGCAAACAGTTAATAAATATTCAAGTTGAAAATCATGGCTACTGCATGACTATCATGCAAGTGGGTATTGTGGCTTGGCTGGGGGTGATGGAGACTCCGGGAAGAAATGCGATGAAGCCGCGGAACGAAACGTTGGACGGTTTTTTCTCGAAGGGGGCTGATTAGAGGCAAGGGCAAAATGGTCATTTTCACTGTGAGACCACCTAGTGAAAATGTTACCAAAAGATAGAGATCAATGATACGAAGAAGTGAGCGCTGGTTTCACCTCGATCGGAGTTACGGTTGAAAAGTTGTGAGGTGTTGAAGATCAGGGACCAATCTGTGAATAAACTTCAGCAAACAGGCCCCTGATGGAAAAACATAAAGCGTCTAAGGAGAAATACGTTTTCCGAAAGAGAAAGCATATTTTGAACCGAAGTAGATTGATAATACGTTTTCGAAACCGGAAAGCGTACCCGGGAGAAACCCGTCTCCACTTATCCATGTGGACCCGTGGCTGGAGCCACTTCCAGGCGGGGCCTAGGCGCAGGGGGAGGGGGCACGGGAGCTCATCTTCTTCCCCGCGCTGTGCCTCGCGTGAGGCAAAGGAAGGGAGCAGGGGATATGGGCGCCGGGGGGTCGGCCGGCTCCGGCGGCCTCCGGCCGAGTCGAGGCCACCGTCGGCCACGGGGCGGTGCACTGCTCCCTCCTGCAGCAGCAGCAGCGCGGGGGAGAGGCAGGGCGATGGCGGCTCACGGGGACCGGGGCACAGGCGGCGGTCTCCGGCGACGGGCCCGGCCAACTCCGGCCACCTCTGGCCGAGCTGAGGGCACCGGCGGGACCGGGACCGCGAGGGGGTCCCTATCAGAGGGAGAGGGGTCACCGGGGAGGAGTGAAGGACATGGGGATGGAGCAGACCCGAGAGGAGACAGACGCGGCCAATGGTGATGATCTCCGGCGATGCGGGCACCCCGGCGAGGGGGCAAGGGGGTGGGGCGGCTCAGTGGGACGAGGGGAACTTGGTGGACGTTGTAGGAGGAGAAGGGGAGGCTCGGTTTGGTTGGAACCAAGCCGAGGCCGAGGCAGCCATGGAGGACAGAGGCGAACTCCGGCGAGATGGGGCGATCCTGGTGACCAAATGAGGCGAGGGAGAGATGCGTGAGCTGTGGGAGGACTCGGGGCACGCTTATGTAGCCACGGGGAGGGCTCTAGAGCTCACGAGCGAGCTCCCGACCAAGCTTTAATGGCGGGCAGAGGCTGGAAGCGGCATGGGCATGGCGCTAACGGCGCATTTAAGGCGAACCAATTCGAGACAGTGACGCTGTGAGATGCAGCCGATCACGGGGAAGCTCCAGGACATGGTTGGACGTCGAGACGAGGAGGGAGGAGACGAGCACAGTGGCCGGAACAAGCCAGAGCACGCGTTCAGCTATGACGCAAGCGTGATCACCACGCGCACTAGCGCAAGCGGCGCGCTTTGGCATGGCCGACCATGTCCAGTTGATGGACCTTGGTGCCCTTAGTTCAGCTGAAGAAATAAATTGGTCCAGGGACAAAGAAGAGATTTGCACTTAGCTCCAAAGTAAATCAACAGGAAGGTGCTTGCAATTTGCTGTGGTTAAACCAGCTTGGTAACATGGTAAATAGTTTGTCTGATGATGATCACACACTAAGGTGATGTTGATAACCAAAAATTAGACTAAGAGGAGGAGTTTAGATGAGGGTTGCTGTAGAAAATGGAAAACTAGTTAGAATTAGGGATTTGGGTGATACACTCACATACTTAATTTTCATGAGATGAAATTTGGCATAGAGGGGTTATATGATGATATGAAGCTGCTATAAAAGTTTCATGCCATTTGGAAATACCAAAGTGGCACTTGCTTCACAAAGCTTCATTCTGGAGAGAAACTTGGAAACATTGCACAGGGAAATTGGATTAACTAATTGAGCTAAAACTTGGTGGAGGGAGTTGATATAGGTAGAAGCATGTCCTGGTAAAGTTTCCGCTTAATTGAAGCAATATAAAATATAGTTGCTTCACAAACTAAATATCTGATCAGAAACTAAGATTTGGGGCTGGACTCACATAGATGAGTTACATGAGCTCATATTTGGTGGAGAGTCATGATTTGATCATATGAAGGACCTTGAAAAATTTCAACTCATTTGGATATGCCTAGCTTGTACTTCCTTCACAATCACTTCCCTCAGACAGGAACTTTGAAAAATTGCTCAGGAATATTTACTAGGCAAATTGAGTTGAATTTTGGCACGAGGCAATTAGTTGGAAAGGAAAATATGTCCATGAAGTTTGGGTTGAATTGGGCAAAGTTAAATGGCACTTGCTTCACAAACTGCCATTTAGGACAAAATAGAAAAGGAATTTAATTGAGCATGATGGGAAACATGGCCAATGATATATTTTGCCATATTTGAGGAAGATATGACCAAAAAAATTTTATGAGAATTATTTGGGAATTTTAGGAGTGACAGAATTATAGGTTTCTTCACAACTTAGGGTTTTAAAGGGTTATTCCTTTATCAGAAAAGGAATATTCCCAATAAAAAGAATATTGGGTTAGGTCAAGGATGGAAATGACATGATCTTGGGATGAGGATGAGGGTGAAAAGACACTATAAAACCTAGAAAGACATGATCTTCCCAAGTTTCAGAACCACATAGCAACGAAAAAGCAAAACAAAACAGGAAATCCAAGAAAATCAAAGGGAAAAAAGAAAAGGGCAAAAATCCAGGGTGTTACAAACTCTCCAGTGCAGATGTACCACCTCCAAAGGAGGGAACTTTAGAAAGTCATCCTCGTCTCCACTTGCGGTTACTTCTTACATTTACTTTGTGCAAGCTTATTATCTCGTGTTTATGCTTGCTTGGACTTGTTGTTGTGCATGTCATATAGGTGATAACCCACAAGTATAGGGGATCACAACATTTTAGATGGTAGAGTATTCAACCCAAATTTATTGATTCGACACAACAAGAGCCAAATAATATTTGCAAGTATTAGCAGTTGAGTTGCCAATTCAACCACACTTGGAGAACTAAATATCCACGACAAAGTGATTAGTAGAATAGTAGTATGATAGTTTGATAGAAGTGGTAACAATAGCAATGGTAACAATAGTAGTAGCAATAGCAGTTTTATAGTGAATGTAACAACAGCAAAAATGAAAGCAACTTAGCAAAGATCAATATGTGAAAGTCGTAGGCATTGGATCATTGATGGATAATCATGCTGGATGACATTCATCATGTAACAGTCATAACCTAGGGCAACACAGAACTAGCTCCAATTCATCAATGTAATGTAGGCATGTATTATGTATATAGTCATATGTGCTTGTAATAAGAACTTGCATGACATATTTTGTCCTACCCTCCCGTGGCAGTGGGGTCCATAAGGAAACTAAGGGATATTAGGGCATGCTTTTAATAGAGAACTAGAACGAACCATTTGCACTTAGTGAATACATGAACTCAAACTATGATAATCACCGGAAAGAATCCCAATTACTGTCAACTTGGGGTATGCGGATCATAACACATAATAGGTGCATACAACTTGCAAGATAGGATCAAGAACTCAAATATATTTGTGAAATCATAAAGGGTTTAGATCTGAAATCATGGCACTCGGGCCCTAGTGAAAATTATTAAGCATAGCAAAGTCATAACAACATCAATTTCATAACATGGTGGATACTAGGGCTCAAGCCCTAACAAAACTAACTCGATTACATGATATATGTCATCTGACCCATCACTGTCCAGCAAGCCTATGAAGGAATTACTCACTCCCAGTGGTGAACATCATGAAATTGGTGACGGAGGATGGTTGATGATGATGACCTCGTTGGAACCCCCTCTCTGGAGCCCCGAACGGACTCTAGATCAGCCCTCGTGATGAAGAACAGGAGGTAGTAGCAGCTTCGTATCGTAAAACGTGATGATTCCTTATATCTGGTTTTTCTGAAAGAATATGTACTTATGGAGTTGGAGTTAGGGTTGCGGGAGCTGCCAGGGGCCCACAAGCCTGCCAGTTGTGCCCTAGGGGCGGCAGGGGGAGGGAGGGTGGCGTGGTGCTCCCTTGGGCTTGTGGTGCCCTGGTGGTCCCCCTATGGCATTTCTCTTTGCCAATATTTTTATATATTCTAAAATAATTATCCATGAAGTTTCAGCTCAATCTAAGAACTTCTATTTCTGCACAAAAACAACACCATGTCAATTCTGCTGAAAACAACATCAGTACGGGTTAGTTCCATTCAAATCATGCAAATTAGAGTCCAAAACAAGAGCAAATGTGTTTGGAAAAGTAGATATGACGGGGACGTATCAACTGCCCCAAGATTAACTCATTGCTTGTCCTCAAGAAATTTACTTGACAAACTAAAAGTGATAAAGACAAACTTTTACAAACTCCTTTTGTTGTTATTGCGCACATGCTTAACTAATGTTCAATTTTTCAGCAAGGATTATGAACTAACCATGTCCATGATAACATTTAGCTCTCACATTTACTCATACCTATGACATAACCAACTCACGAGCTATAATAAAGTATCTCGGATGCCAACAATTTGTCAAAACAATCATGATATAATATGATAACATGGTATCTTGCTAGCCCTTTCCGAGACCGCAAAACATAAATGCAGGGCACCTATGAAGTTCAAGCAATGATTGAACATTGTAATTCATGGTAAAAGAGATCCAGTAATGTCACACGCAACATTAACTATACTCAGTGCATAAGAATGACAATAGTGCTCTCCAACTGGTGCATAAATGAGAGAGTGATGACTCAATAATAAAAGTAAAATAACATAAAGTAAATGGATAGGCCCTTCGCAAAGGGAAGCAAGGATTTGCAGAGGTGCTAGATCTCAAAGCTTAAAACAAAGATACATATATTTTTGGGAGGTATGCTGAGGGAGTCCTGGATTAGGGAGTGTTCGGATAGCCAAACTATACCTTCAGCCGGACTCCTGGACTATGAAGATACAAGATTGAAGACTCCGTCCCGTGTCCGGAAGGGACTTTCCTTGGCGTGGAAGGCAAGCTTGGCGATGCGGATGTTCAGATCTCCTACGATTGTAACCGACTCTATGTAACCCTAACCCTCTCCGGTGTCTATATAAACCGGAGGGTTTTAGTCCGTAGGACAACATACACATCAACAATCATACCATAGGCTAGCTTCTAGGGTTTAGCCTCTCTGATCTCGTGGTAGATCTACTCTTGTACTACCATATCATCAATATTAATCAAGCAGGACATAGGGTTTTACCTCCATCGAGAGGGCCCGAACCTGGGTAAAACTTCGTGTCCCTTGCCTCCTGTTACCATCCGGCCTAGACGCACAGTTCGGGACCCCCTACCCGAGATCCGTCGGTTTTGACACCGACATTGGTGCTTTCATTGAGAGTTCCTCTGTGCCGTCGCTGTCAGGCTCGATGGCTCCTACGATCATCAATAGCGAAGCAGTCCAGGGTGAGGCCTTTCTCTCCGGGCAGATCTTCGTCTTCGGCGGCTTCGCACTACGGGCCAATTCACTTGGCCATCTAGAGCAGATCGAAAGCTATGCCCCTGGCCGTCAGGTCAGATTTGGAAGTTTAAACTACATGGCTGACATCCGCGGGAACTTGATCTTCGACGGATTAGAACCACTGCCGAGCGCGCCGCACTGTCACGACGAGCATGATCTAGCTCTGCCACCGAACAGTGCCCTGGAGGCCGCACCCACATCGGCTCCGACCCCTAGTTCGGAGCCAACCGCACCGATCGAGGATGGGCGGTTGGACGCCACCTTGGGGGCTATGATCCCAACGGCGGTTGAGCCGAACACCAGCCCCGTACTCTGCCAGACTCGTGACTCCACGGAGCCGGAGTCTTCTCCGGACTCCGAACCCTCCACGCCTCTGCCGATCGAATCCGATTGGGCACTGATCATGGAGTTCACGACCGCGGACGTCTTTCAGCACTCGCCTTTCGGCGATATCCTGAAGTCACTGAAGTCTCTCTCTTTATCAGGAGAGCCCTGGTCGGACTACGGTCAGCAAGGTTGGGGTACGGACGATGAAGAAATTCAAAACCCACCCACCACCCACTTTGTAGCCACTGTCGACGACTTAACCGACATGCTCGACTTCGACTCCGAAGACATCGACGGTATGGACGCCCATGAAGGAGATGATGAAGAACCAGCGCCTACTAGGCCCTGGAAAGCCACCTCGTCATATGACATATACATGGTGGACACCCCAAAAGAGGGAGAGGGTGATGGAACAGCGGAGGATGACCCCTCCAAGAAACAGCCCAAGCGCCGGCGTCAGCGGCGCCGCTCAAAATCCCGCCAACACAAAAACGGTGATTCCAGCACGGGAGATAATAATACTCCGGAGAGTGCCGAAGAAAACCCCCTCCAGCAAGGTTTAGCACAGGAAGATGGAGAAACCAGCCCTCATGAGAGAGCGGCAAACAGAGAGGTCGAGGACGATAATTATATGCCTCCCTCCGAAGACGAGGCAAGCCTCGACGATGACGAATTCGTCATGCCAGAGGATCCCGTTGAGCAAAAGCGTTTCCAACGCAGGCTTATGGCCACGGCAAGAAGCCTCAAGAAAAAACAGCAACAGCTCTGAGCTGATCAAGATTTGCTGGATGACAGATGGAGCGAAGTCCTTGCGACCGAAGAGCATACACTCGAACGCCCCTCCAAGAGTTACCCAAAGCGCAGGTTGCTACCCCAATTAGAGGAGGAAGCACTTGATGCGGCCGAACGGCCACCTTGTGGCCGCGACAGAGAGGCCTCCCGGCCCTCCACTCAAGCCGCACCCCGTACCAGGGCACAGGAATGTGCACCGGACTTACGAGACATGTTGGAGGACAAGGCAAGGCAAACACGATCGATCTATGGATCGCGTGGGCACCCCACGGCTCGAGACGGTAACCATCACGCCGGCCACAAATTCGGCAGGGCCGAACACAGTAGACAAAACTCATTGGAGCTATGTCATGATATCGCCCAGTACAGAGACGCCGCACACCCACTGTGCTTTATAGACGAAATAATGGATCATCAAATCCCTGAGGGTTTCAAACCCGTAAACATCGAAACATATGATAGCACAACAGACCCTGCGGTATGGATCGAGGATTATCTCCTTCATATCCACATGGCCCGCAGCGAAGATTTTCACGCCACCAAATACCTCCCACTCAAGCTTAAAGGACCAGCTCGGCATTGACTCAACAGCTTGCCAACAGCATCAATCAGTTGTTGGGAGGACCTGGAAGCCGCATTCCTCGACAATTTCCAGGGCACTTATGTGCGACCCCCAGACGCCGATGACCTAAGTCACGTAATTCAGCAGCCAGAGGAATCGGCCAGGCAATTCTGGACACGGTTCCTAACAAAGAAAAATCAAATAGTCGACTGTCCGGACGCTGAGGCCCTAGCAGCCTTCAAGCACAATATCCGTGACGAGTGGCTGGCCCGGCACCTTGGACAGGAAAAGCCGAAATCTATGGCAGCACTCACGACACTCATGACCCGCTTTTGCGCGGGAGAAGACAGCTGGCTTGCTCGTAGCAACAATATGACCAAGAACCCTGGTAGTTCGGACACCAGGGACATTAGTGGCATGTCGCGTCGCAACAAGGAGAAGCGCCGCATTAATAGCAACAATGCTGAGGATACGACAGTTAATGCCGGATTCAGAGGCTCTAAATCCGGTCAGCGGAAAAAACCATTCAAAAGGAATCCTAGGGGCCCGTCCATCTTGGACCGAATACTCGACCGCTTGTGCCAAATACATGGCACCCCCGAAAAGCCGGCCAATCACACCAACAGGGATTGTTGGGTGTTCAAGCAGGCAGGCAAGTTAAGCGCCGACAATGAAGACAAGGGGCTGCGTAGCGATGACGACGAGGAGCCCCGGCCGCTGAACAACAATGGACAGAAGGGTTTTCCCCCACAAGTGCGTACGGTGAACATGATATACGCCACCCACGTCCCAAAAAGGGAGCGGAAGCGCGCGTTAAGGGACGTATACGCGGTAGAGCCAGTCGCCCCAAAGTTCAACCCATGGTCCTCCTGCCCGATCACCTTTGATCGAAGAGACCATCCCACTAGCATCCGTCATGGCGGATTTGCCGCATTGGTTCTAGACCCAATTATTGACGGATTTCATCTCACTAGAGTCCTCATGGACGGCGGCAGCAGCCTGAACCTGCTTTACCAGGATACAGTGCGAAAAATGGGCATCGATCCCTCGAGGATTAAGCCCACCAAAACGACCTTTAAAGGCGTAATACCAGGTGTAGAGGCCAACTGTACAGGCTCAGTCACACTCGAAGTGGTCTTCGGATCCCTGGATAATTTCCGAAGCAAGGAATTGATCTTCGAGATAGTCCCATTCCGCAGTGGCTATCATGCACTGCTCGGACGAACCGCATTTGCCAAATTCAATGCGGTACCGCACTACGCATACCTTAAGCTCAAGATGCCAGGCCCTTGTGGAGTAATTACGGTCAATGGAAACACCGAACGCTCCCTCCGAACAGAGGAGCACACGGCGGCCCTTGCAGCGGAAGTACAAAGCAGCCTCTCCAGGCAGTTCTCCAGTCCGGCCATTAAATGTCCGGACACCGTCAAGAGCGCCTGGAGTAACCTACAACAAGACCGCCTGGCACGTTCCGAGCAGGCGTAGCAATGCGGCCCCAACCCTCGCAAAAAGGCGACGCCAGTACTTTGCGTACATAACTACGCTCTGGAAATACCATGGGCATAGGGGGAGGGGCGCCATCACGGCACGCCCAAAACACGGCTTAAACCGCACCAGGGGCTGCCGATTTTTTACTTTTCTCTTACTTCCAGGACTCTACTCTTCGGAAGGCCTGTTCGGCAGTTCAATTGCTGCACAAACGATGCAAGAACCAGAGAAGCAGACAAGCCATGCCGCATTACGAAAATCCCAGGTGGTCTCTATCACGAGCAGTATACCTGTTTCACATACTATTCCACTGCTTGCCCCTGGAGCAGACATGTTAAATAGTCCAACTTTTAATTTATCGCATTACTTGTATCATTCTGCTTTGATCGCAGCCATTTTTAATAAACAATGCATAGCTTTTGTCTATTTTTGCACTATCTTTTTATAAATAAATGTTCCTTACTGACATGTTGCACCCGCGGCCACACGCCGGCCACCTCCTGCTTCCGCCGACGCCTTGAGACGCCTAGGGGTGCCACGCGACCCCCACGTCCCCCTCTCATCCTCGCTCACTCTCCCCCTCGTCTCCCTCACTCTCTCCCGCGATGCCCGAGCGCGTTCCTCGCCGCCGTTCGCCGTAGACGACGCCAGAGCCACCCCCTCGCCCGTCCGACAAGCCTAATCGCTCCGCCACGATGCCCTCGCCCTCCCCACCGAGCCACGCTTCGTCGGAGGCCCTGCATCGCCGCTATCGCGCCGTCTTCAACCTCGGTACCCGCCGGACGCCGTTCATCGATTCGCCTCGCTCCGGTCGCCCCCGAGCCCACTGAGCTGCTCATCGACCTCCCTGTGAGCTCCGCCGCCTTCCCCCTCTTCTTTCCCACGCATTTGCACCCTCTAGGCCATAGTTCCACCATGGCCGAAGCTCGTCTCCGCTCGAGCTCGTCGCCGGCGTCGCTCTGGCGACCATTTGGTCCTCCCGTGCTATGCAACGTGCTTACCGCATCGCGTAGTGCCTCGCTAGCGCTTCAGTTTCCGTGTTTGCACGCCGCAGCCCACTCCCCGCACATGGCCGAACTCCGGCCGCTGCCTTGGAGCTCGCCGTCATCGTCTCCGGCCACCGTAGGCCCGGCCTCCACCACCACTAGATGCGTGACTGCAAGAGCTCTCTAACGAGCCCAAGAACGGCCTTGCCCGTGCCCTGTGGGCGTTTTCCGAGCTGCGCCACCGTCTCGGGCCTCGCCGGCGTCGAGTCGCCGGCGAGTTTGACCCAGTTTGACTCCTGGGTGGGCCCAGGTAGACCCCCTTGAGTCTATGACAGGTGGGGCCGGTCTGCTAACTAACTTTGGACTAGTTTTAATTAATTTTAATTAAATCAGTCACTGACATGTGGGCCCAGGCCCCACTGACAGCTAATTAGTGTTAATCTAATCCTGTTAACTAGCTGAGAGGCTGACAGAAGGGGCCCACCAGTCAGGTTTGACCTGGGCTGGCGCCTTTGACCTGCTGAGGTCAGCATGACGCAATGCTGACGCAGTAATGCATTTTCTGGATTTATTTTTATTCAGGAATTTCCAGAAAATAGTTAAAACTTCTAAAAATCATAGAAAATCAACCATAGCTCCAAATGCAAAGATTTACATATGAAAATGATCAAAAAATTCAATCTATCCATCTGTAATGGTTTCATGCATGACAAAACAAGTTTACCTTGCTGTTTAAGCAGAATAAGGAGATGCACTATTAAGGCCATGTTTAATGAGCTAATATTTGAATCTTTGATTCAAATGAGTTCATTCCTTTCTGTTATAGCTTGCATTAGGCCAAGACACATTCATATTGCCATGTCATAGCATGCATCATATTTGTTGCATATCGTCATGTGTTGACTGTGTTCCGATGTGTTCTTCGTGGTAGGTTCTGCCTCCGAGGATATTCACCAGTATCCAACTGAAGGGCATTATCCCACTACCACTCCATCAGGCAAGCAACCATTGATCATTCCGATACAAACCCATGTTCTCGCTTCTGCTCTTGTTTACTGCATTAAGACAACGCGATTCAAACTGCTGTGTGCTACGGTAGTTGAACCCTTATCCTCTGCATGACCTGTCACTGCCACAGTAACTAGATGAAACCCACTAGCATGTGTAGGAGTTGATTGAGCCATGTATGTGATTCCTACCTTGCTATGCCTGCTATGCATAGAGTTGTGTCAGGTCTGGTTCATCTGGGTGATGGGCTAGAGTGAAATGCTTATGCCGGTAATGTGAGGGATGTGTTGAACATGTTTTGGTAAAGGTATCGATGAGAGGCCATGTAGGAGTACATGGTGGGTTGTTTCATTGAGGCCGTCCCTAAGAACTGAGATCTGTATGTGTGATTTAAGATTCAGCTACTACCATGCATTGGGATCCTTAATTGACCCTCTCGGCTTCTTAACCACCCTAGTACTCTGTCCAGGAGTTGCAAATAATTTCTGGTGTTTGTAGGTTATGTGTTGGCGGCCGTGCGTAGCGATGACCCTAGGGGTGGGCTATGTTGCGGTAGATACACCGTGGCACGGTGTACTGAGTCACCCGTTTGGTGTCTCGGGATCCCTGTTCACATCGTTCGGGGCCGTATGTGGAAATCTCGGCCGGACTCCCTGCGGATGGAACCTGGATAGGCGATAAACCTGGACTAGAGACTTAAGTGTTTAGGTAGGCCGTGGCCGACACCCTCGCTGGGCTTTCGCTTGAAGGTTGCCGAGTACATGTCGTGTAAACGGCGGTAAGTGGTGAAAGAGTGTATGAAGAAGTACACCCCTGCAGGGTATAAAACTATTCGAATAGCCGCGTCCGCGGTAAAGGACTACTTGGTTGCCTATACAGTTCATAGACAAGTTAATGGATACTACTAAAAGACTCAAGATAAGTGTGAGTACCGAGGATGGCCCTCTCGTAGGATGACGAGGGAGGATCCCCGGTGGAGTATTGTGTTGGTGAGTAGTGGACTCGTGTGCAAAAACTATTTTTACTGGTGAAGTTCCGTAGGATAGCTTAGCCAAGAGTCAAAGCTGGCTTGCTGCATTAACCCCACCACCTTCTTGAGAATAAGCATGTCTAGTAAGTTCTGATGTAAGACTTGCTGAGTACCTTTGTACTCATGTTTGCTTAATTACTATTTTCAGATTACAACACCATCCCCTCCGATGGGTTCTACGTAGACCTTGACGTCGACGAGTGACTAGCCACCCAGGTGGTGATCCTGGCCATGGAGGGCCCTATGTATATAGACAGGCTTCGAGAAGCCTTCTTTCTTTCTAGAGTCTGTACTCAGACTAGTTGCTTCCGCATGTGCTTGTATGTTTGTATGACTTGAGTGTCGGGTCATGTGACCCCTATCTGTATGGACATGTTATGTATGGCTCCCTGGAGCCTTTAAATAAAGTACTTGAGTTGTAGAGTTTTGTTGTGTTGCCATGTTGTATGTACTCATATCGGGCATATTGTGTGTATGATTGAAATGCTTGGTATGAGTGGGATCCGACAATCTAGTTGTTTATCCTTGGCAGCCTTTCTTATGGGGAAATGTAGTCTAGTGTTCCTCGAGCCATAGTAGTCCGCTACAGCCCGGTTCACCGGAGTCCTGCTAGCCCAGCACTACTGTTCAGGACACTTGACTGGCCGGCATGTGTTTCACTTTGTTCCTATGTCTGTCCCTTCGGGGAAATGTCACGCGGTGATATCCGGAGTCCTGCCTAGCCTGCTATAGCCCGGTTCACCGGAGTCCTGTTAGCCCAGTGCAACAGCCCGGAATCACTAGCTGATGACCGACATGTTCGATGTGATTCATGTATGCCTGTCTCCATAGGTCTGTGCCGCTTTGGGTTCACGACTAGCCATGTCGGCCCGGGTTCTCTGTCATATGGATGCTAGCGACACTATCATATACGTGAGCCAAAAGGCGCAAACGGTCCCAGGCCATGGTAAGGCGACACCCGTGGGATATCGTGCGTGAGGCCGCAAAGTGATATGAGGTGTTACCGGCTAGATCGATGTGACTTGGTGCGTTGGCATCAGAGCTGGACTGCCTGTAGGTTCGTTGAGCCAAACCGGTCGATGTCGAGTCTAGAAATGCTTTAGTTATATGTACGGGAATTGATTGTGGGAGGGAACGTAAGGCTCTTTTACTCCTTTACCCTATGCCTCTGATCTGAGTCATTCTCTTCTCTTTCAACGTGGGTTAAGGACTAGGCTCTCTCTTTCTATCAGGTTCACGTGTTACTAATCCGTAGTAGCTTATAGGATTGATGCTACAAGCCCCAGTTCAGTTTCTACTATTTTAGTATGTTGCTATTTGGATCAGAATCTTGATATGATGTTGTTGAGTGGTATTGCGAACTGTTATGGATGTCTCAAATCTTTTTCTGAGCATTTACAGCTGTTATGCTGTCCAATTTTCCCTAGAAATTCTGATGTCTTTGCATTGTGGTTGTGCTTTCAGATGGCCAACCGTGTTCAAAACCAAGTGGTTCGCCTGACCCGGTGCCTCGACGTGCCCGGTCATACTGCTATGTTAGTCCGGGTAATGATCGAGACGGGCTACCGTTGGTATCCCGAATACATCGTCGAAGAGCAGTTCCGCGACTTTAATCAAAGCCAATATCTCTGCACCGTCAGGATATTTCCTTCTTATCCTGGATCTACCGAGCCCCTTCACTGTTCCTATGGACTCGGGGTTACTGTTGAGATGGTTGTGCAGGATGCTGCCTATTCCATGATGACCATCTTGCGAGTCCGGACTGGCCTGCTTCGGAACACCGACTTCCGTTACATGCCAGCTTCACTTCCGGGAGCGCAAGGGTATCTTCAGGCTATCTATGCTGACTCCACTCAGGAGGACTCATTAACTCGTACCACTGCCGAGATGCTCGAAGATAAGGACCGAGAGAATCGGACCTTGAGGCTGGAGCTTTTCAATACCCGTGCTGATCATTGGGCCACATTGACTCGGTTTGCACCTGCGGTGCAGGCTGGATGTATGGATACAAGGGATCTGTATCCTGTGAGATCAGCTCTGCTAGACATGGTGGATTGGCGTGATGTGGGAGGCCTCACCCCACCCCGTGGTCCCCGCAGGCCACCGTTTGTTGGTCCAAGACCTCATCCTAGCCCCTATGGTCCACAGGCTCCTCAGGACCGTCTGTTCCCGGATGGTCACGTTGAACTTACAGGCTATGGAGGTGACTTCTATGAGGACTACTACGGAGCTGTCTGAGTTAGTAGTAGTACCACTAGTATTGTAGTAGTTGTATCTCCACTGTCCTGCGAGACTTGTGGAATATGACTTTGTGTGTAATCAAATCCGGAGGTGTAGACAAATACTGTATAGGAGCTTGGAATGCCTCCGATGTGATGTAACGTCTTTCATCATAGTTGTACTGTAGCCTGGGCTTGTACTAAACTATGTATGATGTGTATGACCATTGGTATATATATGGCAGTTTTATATTACCATGACATACGGATGAACATCTCTGCATTCCGCGTTATCCATTACATTCTGCACTCCTTGCTAAGTTTGAGCCATCCTTATCTAAACCATTGTCTTGTTTTCTCCTAGGATGGTCAACACCCGCAGCAACCCTGCTGCCTCGGAGCAGGGGGAAGCCAGTGCAGCTAGAGGTGAAAATCTGCCTCACCCGCCTTCTCTGGCCGAAGTAATGCTGGAGGCGGAAAGAAACAAGCGTGAGACTAACCGCCTGTTAGAGCGGATTGAGCAGAACACTGCACGCCACCCACGAAATGACTTGGTGTCAATCAATGACTTTATCAAGCTGTACCCACCAAAGTTTAACCATTCCGTCAAACCCCTCGACGCGGATGACTGGCTTCGCAGCATCACTCACAAGCTACGTTCTGCCAACGTAGCCGAAGCCGACAAGGTTACCTATGCTGCCTATCACCTCGAAGGCCCTGCTAGCCTTTGGTGGGAAAACTTCGAAGCTATGCGCCCGGTCGGCCAAGTTACTACTTGGGCTGAGTTCAGTGAGGCTTTCCGCGAGCATCACATTCCGGAAGGTCTCATGGATCGCAAGAGGGAGGAGTTCTGCAACTTCACCCAAGGAAGACTGACTGTGGATGCTTATAGTCGTGAATTTGGAAATCTGGCACGCTATGCTCCCAAAGAGGTATCTACTGACGCTAAGAAGCAAGCAAGGTTCCGCAAGGGACTTAGCCCTGAGCTTCGCCACGATCTTCGTCTGCAGAGTGCACCTCCTTTCAGAAGTTGGTCAATAAAGCCATCAGTGCTGAGACAGGCCAGACTGATTATGACGCTTCACGCAAGCACTCCCGTGATTTTGGCTCTTCATCCGGCTCTGGAGCTCAGAAGCGCCGGGTGTGGATTCCAAGCACGGCACTGCCACCCAGGTTCATTCCGAGGCCATCCTTTGCGGCGCCTCGTCCCAACTAGCAATTTGCACCGCCCAAGCCCTATGGTGGCCCCGCTGCTAATGGTGCTCCACGCCCCAATGTGGTGACATGCTTTAAGTGTGGAGAGCCGGGTCACTATAGCCGAGAGTGTCCCCAGAAAAACAATCCCAATCAAACTGGAAAGTCCGTTGGCCGTGGTAAGCCCGCGGGAAAAACATTCTACGCCAAGCCGGCCACCACTGCACGTGGCCATGTCAACTATGTTTCAGCCGAGGAGGCTCATGAGGATCCCAACATCGTCCTTGGTACGCTCCTTGTTAACTGCCATCCGGCATCTGTTCTTTTCGATACTGGAGCATCTCATTCAGTCATATCCGAGAGCTATGCTCGATTGCATAACACGACATTCTATGACATGCCCACTTCCATGGTAATTCAAACTCCGGGTTCCAAATGGCAAACTTCTAGAGTAAGTCATGGGAACGAAATTCTTGTCGATAGACTTGTCTTCCTTGCATCCTTGATAGCTCTCAAGTCCACGGACATAAACATCATCTTGGGTATGGACTGGATGTCAGCTCATTACGCTAAGATTGATTGTGCCACTAGAACCGTTCAGCTTACTCACCCATCGGGCAGGACAGTCAATGTCTTAACTCGAGTGGCCAAGCGCCAGCTTTACTCCCTAAATGCCAACCCCCTTCCAGACCTTGAGGATGTTCCGATAGTCCGAGACTTTCCGGATGTCTGTCCAGAAGAACTGCCAGGTGTTCCACCTGACAGGGATGTCGAGTTTGTGATAGACCTTGTTCCAGGAACTGTGCCAATTTCTAGAAGACCCTACAAGATGGCACCCTTAGAACTAGCCGAACTTAAGAACCAACTCGATGAGTCCTTGAAAAAGGGTTTCATCCGTCCTAGTTCCTCTCCTTGGGCTTGCCCCGTCCTCTTCGTCAAGAAGAAGGATGGAACAGATCGAATGGTTGTGGACTACCGCCCTGTCAACCTGGTCACCATCAAGAACAAATACCCGCTTCCTAGGATTAACGATCTGTATGATCAGCTCGCTGGATCCTCAGTCTTTTCCAAGATGGATTTGAGGTTGGGCTACCATCAAATCAAAATCAGAAACGGGGACATTCCCAAAACGGCCTTTGTTACTCGTTATGGCCAATACGAGTACACCGTCATGTCCTTCGGTTTAACCAATGCCCCAGCTACCTTCTCTCGGTTAATGAACTCGGTTTTCATGGAGTACTTGGATAAATTCGTCGTGGTATACCTCGATGACATACTCATCTACTCCAAGAATGAAGAGGAACATGCCGAACATCTAAGGCTGGTATTGATGAAACTTCGAGAGCATCGCCTTTATGCCAAATTCTCCAAGTTTGAATTTTGGTTGCCAGAAGTGACCTATCTAGGCCATGTAATCTCTGGCAAGGGTATTGCTATCAATCCCGAGCGAGTTCAAGCCGTCCTTGATTGGACTCCACCTGAGACGGTCAAGCAAGTTCGGAGTTTCCTTGTCTTAGCGAGCTATTGCCGCCGCTTCGTCGAGAATTTCTCCAAGGTTGCTAAACCTCTAACTGAACTCCTCAAGAAAGATCAAAAGTTCGAGTGGACTCCACAGTGCGAGTTCAGCTTTCAGGAACTCAAAAGACGCCTGACATCTGCTCCCGTACTGGTACCACCAGATTTCTCCAAGGACTTTATTATCTATTGCGACGCCTCGCGACAAGGACTAGGTTGCATACTCATGCAGGATCATCAGGTAATTGCCTATGCTTCACGGCAATTACACCCACATGAGGAAAATTATCCCACACATGATCTAGAGCTTGCAGCTGTAGTCCATGCACTTAAAACCTGGCGACATTACCTCCTCGGTAATCGTTGCGAGATCTTCACCGATCACCAAAGTTTGAAATATATCTTCACCCAACCAGACTTGAATCTCAGGCAAAGACGTTGGGTTGAGTTGATCTCGGATTACGACTTAGGAATAACTTACACCCCGGGCAAAGCCAATGTCATGGCTGATGCACTAAGCCGTAAATCCTATTGTAACAACCTGATGTTACAACAGAGTCAACCACCTCTCCATGAGGAATTCCGTAAGCTTAACCTTCACATTGTTCCTCGAGGATTCCTATCCACCCTGGTGGCGAAACCTACCCTTATGGATCAAATCATAACTGCCTAGCGGTATGATAAGGGCATATCCTGGATTAAGGAAAACATCGCTAGCGGAGTTGCTAAATGTTTCTCCATGGATGAGCGAGGTGCTGTCTTCTTCGAGAACCGTTTGGTGGTTCCCAAGAAACAACATCTGCTCCAGTTGATCCTTAAGGAAGCTCATGAATCCCCTCTCACCATTCATCCCGGTAGTACTAAAATGTATCAAGACCTACGCCAGAGGTTTTGGTGGACTAGGATGAAGAGAGAAATTGCTCAATACATTGCTAATTGCGACGTTTGTCGTCGTGTTAAGGCAGAGCATCAACGGCCTTCTAGCACTCTTCAACCTTTGGCTATTCCCGAATGGAAATGGGACAAAATCAGTATGGATTTCATCACTGGGTTTCCCAGGACCAAGAGAGGGAATAATGCCATCTTCGTCGTGATTGGCCGTCTTTCCAAAGTAGCCCACTTTCTACCTGTTCGTGAGAGTATCACCGCTAGCCAGCTAGCCGATTTATACATCTCCCGAATAGTGCCTCTTCATGGTGTTCCATTGGAAATTAACTCGGACCGTGGGAGTCTCTTCACCTATCGATTTTGGGAAAGTTTCCA
Source organism: Triticum urartu (assembly GCF_003073215.2). Taxonomy (NCBI): domain Eukaryota; kingdom Viridiplantae; phylum Streptophyta; class Magnoliopsida; order Poales; family Poaceae; genus Triticum; species Triticum urartu. Next base: position 584,670,497 of record NC_053024.1, read on the forward strand.
AAATGCTATGGGAACTCGTCTCTCTTTTAGTACTGCCTTCCATCCTCAATCAAGTGGTCAAGTAGAGCAAGTTAATCAAATTCTGGAAGATATGCTCCGAGCTTCTGTCATCTCATTCGGAATGAGTTGGGAGAAATGCCTTCCATTCGCGGAGTTTGCTTATAACAATAGTTATCAAGCCAGCTTGGGCAAGGCTCCTTTCGAAGTTCTCTATGGACGAAAATGTCGAACGCCTCTTAACTGGTCAGAAACCGGGGAAAGACAACTCTTTGGCCCGGATATGATTCAGGAAGCAGAAGAGCAGGTTCGCGTTATTCGTGAGAAATTGAAAACAGCCCAATCTCGTCAAAAGAGTCAATATGATCGTAAACATAAGCCTATGACTTATGAAGTCGACGAGAAGGCTTACCTTCGGGTTACTCCGTTAAAGGGGACCCATCGTTTCGGTATCAAAGGCAAATTGGCCCCTCGTTACATTGGACCCTTTCGCATTCTTGCCAAACGAGGAGAAGTTGCCTACCAATTGGAACTACCTCCACATCTTTCCAGAGTTCACAATGTCTTCCACGTTTCACAACTCAGGCGTTGCTTCGCGGATCCTATCCGTGGAGTGGACCACGAAACGCTTGATCTACAAGATAACCTCTCCTATCGGGAATATCCCGTTCGTATCCTTGATCAAGCCGAGCGTACCACTCTACGTCAGAATATCAAGTTTCTCAAGGTTCAATGGTCACACCATTCCGAGAAAGAAGCCACTTGGGAAAGGGAGGATCGTCTTCGACTTGAGTACCCCACCTTCTTCCCGGAGGATCCTAAATCTCGGGACGAGATTCTTTTGAGTGGGGGTGAGTTGTCACACCCTAGCTAGTTCAAGCATTAGAGTGTGCATCATGTTTAAATTTCTCTTAAATTTGAAATGGGGAAGGCAGAAAGCCCCCAACACCCCCCTGGAAACAACTAGGGTTTACTAAAATTATTTTCAATGAACCTGAAATGCCCTTCTAAAAAGTTCACCCTCTTTATCTTGGGTTAAAACCTCTGGCAAAATTGGTGCACAATTTTCTAGGTCAGCAGAAGGTCATTGAATTAAATCATAAGTATTTGAATTTGGGCATTTAAATGCTATAAAATAATTTAAATGCTCAAATAATCCTGGAAATAAATGTTTGCTATTGGAAATAATCTAAATAGAGCCCACAATTATTTTCAGGATTTTTGGAAACGTTTTAGTATTTTAATTAAAGCCCAACAGTTGCAGTTAAATAGAAAAACAGAAACAAATAAAAAAATAGAGAGAGGGAAGCTACCTGGGCCTTACCTGTGCTGGCCCAGCCCAACTGGCTCGGCCCAGCCGACTGGCCCTGCCAGTCGTCGTCCTCCTCGCGCCAGAAGGACGCGGAGCGCGTGGCCGGCGCCCGCGGCCACACGCCGGCCACCTCCTGCTTCCGCCGACGCCTGGAGACGCCTAGGGGTGCCACGCGACCCCCACATCCCCCTCTCATCCTCGCTCACTCTCCCCCTCGTCTCCCTCACTCTCTCCCGCGATGCCCGAGCGCGTTCCTCGCCGCCGTTGGCCGTAGACGATGCCAGAGCCACCCCCTCACCCCTCCGATAAGCCAAATCGCTCCGCCACGACGCCCTCGCCCTCCCCACCGAGCCACGCTTCGCCGGAGGCCCTGCATCGCCGCTATCGCGCCATCTTCAACCTCGGTACCCACCGGACGCCGTTCATCGATTCGCCTCCCTCCGGTCGCCCCCGAGCCCACTGAACTGCTCATCGACCTCCCTGTGAGCTCCGCCGCCTTCCCCCTCTTCTTTCCCACGCATTTGCACCCTCTAGGCCATAGTTCCACCATGGCCGAAGCTCGTCTCCGCTCGAGCTCGTCGCCGGCGTCGCCCCAACGACCATTTGGTCCTCCCGTGCTATGCAACGTGCTTACCGCATCGCGTAGTGCCTCGCTAGCGCTTCAGTTTCCATGTTTGCACGCCGCAGCCCACTCCCCGCACATGGCCGAACTCCGGCCGCCGCCTTGGAGCTCGCCGTCGTCGGCTCCGGCCACCGTAGGCCCGGCCTCCACCACCACTAGATGCGCGACTGCAAGAGCTCTCCAACGAGCCCAAGAACGGCCTCGCCCGTGGCCTGTGGGCGTTTTCCGAGATGCGCCACCGTCTCGGGCCTCGTCGGCATCGAGTCGCCGGCGAGTTTGACCCAGTTTGACTCCTGGGTGGGCCCAGGTAGACCCCCCCGGAGTCTATGACAGGTGGGGCCGGTCTGCTAACTAATTTAGCATTAGTTTTAATTAATTTTAATTAAATCAGTCACTGACATGTGGGCCCAGGCCCCACTGACAGCTAATTAATGTTAATCTAATCCTGTTAATTAGCTGAGAGGCTGACAGAAGGGGCCCACCAGTCAGGTTTGACCTGGGCTGGCGCCTTTGACCTGCTGAGGTCAGCATGACGCAATGCTGACGCAGTAATGCATTTTCTGGATTTATTTTTATTCAGGAATTTCCAGAAAATAGTTAAAACTTCTAAAAATCATAGAAAATCAACCATAGCTCCAAATGCAAAGATTTACATATGAAAATGATCAAAAAATTCAATCTATCCATCTGTAATGGTTTCATGCATGACAAAACAAGTTTACCTTGCTGTTTAAGCAGAATAAGGAGATGCACTATTAAGGCCATGTTTAATGAGCTAATATTTGAATCTTTGATTCAAATGAGTTCATTCCTTTCTGTTATAGCCTGCATTAGGCCAAGACACATTCATATTGCCATGTCATAGCATGCATCATATTGTTGCATATCGTCATGTGCTGACTGTGTTCCGATGTGTTCTCGTGGTAGGTTCTACCTCCGAGGATATTCACGAGTATCCAACTGAAGGGCATTATCCCACTACCACTCCATCAGGCAAGCAACCATTGATCATTCCGATACAAACCCATGTTCTTGCTTCTGCTCTTGTTTACTGTATTAAGACAATGCGATTCAAACTGCTGTGTGCTACGGTAGTTGAACCCTTATCCTCTGCATGACTTGTCATTGCCACAGTAACTAGATGAAACCCACTAGCATGTGTAGGAGTTGATTGAGCCATGTATGTGATTCCTACCTTGCTATGCCTGCTATGCTTAGAGTTGTGTCAGGTCTGGTTTATCTGGGTGATGGGCTAGAGTGAAATGCTTATGCCGGTAATGTGAGGGATGTGTTGAACATGTTTTGGTAAAGGTATCAATGAGAGGACATGTAGGAGTACATGGTGGGTTGTTTCATTGAGGCCGTCCCTAAGAACTGAGATCTGTACGTGTGATTTAAGATTCAGCTACTACCATGCATTGGGATCCTTAATTGACCCTCTCGGCTTCTTAACCACCCTAGTACTCTGTCCAGGAGTTGCAAATAGTTTCTGGTGTTTGTAGGTTATGTGTTGGCGGCCGTGCGTAGCGCTGACCCTAGGGGTGGGCTATGTTGCGGTAGATACACCGTGGCACGGTGTACCGAGTCACCCGTTTGGTGTCTCGGGATCCCTGTTCACATCGTTCGGGGCCGTATGTGGAAACCTTGGGCGGACTCCCTGCGGATGGAACCTGTATAGGCGATAAACCTGGACTAGAGACTTAAGTGTTTAGGTAGGCCGTGGCCGACACCCTCGCTGGGCTTCCGCTTGAAGGTTGCCGAGTACATGTCGTGTAAACGGCGGTAAGTGGTGAAAGCGTGTGTGAAGAAGTACACCCCTGCTGGGTATAAAACTATTCGAATAGCCGCGTCCGCGGTAAAGGACTACTTGGTTGCCTATACAGTTCATAGACAAGTTAATGGATACTACTAAAAGACTCAGGATAAGTGTGAGTACCGAGGATGGCCCTCTCATAGGATGACGAGGGAGGATCCCCGATGGAGTATTGTGTTGATGAGTAGTGGACTCCTGTGTGAAAACTATTTTTACTGGTGAAGTTCCGTAGAATAGCTTAGCCAAGAGTCAAAGCTGGCTTGCTGCATTAACCCCACCACATTCTTGAGAATAAGCATGTCTAGTAAGTTCTGATGTAAGACTTGCTGAGTACCTTTGTACTCATGTTTGCTTAATTACTATTTTCAGACGACAACACCGGCCCCTCCGATGGGTTCTATGTAGACCTTGACGTCGACGAGTGACTAGCCACCCAGGTGGTGATCCTGGCCATGGAGGGCCCTATGTATATAGACAGGCTTCGAGAAGCCTTCTTTCTTTCTAGAGTCTGTACTCAGACTAGTTGCTTCCGCATGTGCTTGTATGTTTGTATGACTTGAGTGTCGGGTCATGTGACCCCTATCTGTATGGACATGTTATGTGTGGCTCCCTGGAGCCTTTAAATAAAGTACTTGAGTTGTAGAGTTTTGTTGTGTTGCCATGTTGTATGTACTCATATCGGGCATATTGTGTGTATGATTGAAATGCTTGGTATGAGTGGGATACGACAATCTAGTTGTTTATCCTTGGCAGCCTTTCTTATGGGGAAATGTAGTCTAGTGTTCCTCGAGCCATAGTAGTCCGCTACAGCCCGGTTCACCGGAGTCCTGCTAGCCCAGCACTACTGTTCAGGACACTTGACTGGCCGGCATGTGTTTCACTCGTTCCTATGTCTGTCCCTTCGGGGAAATGTCACGCGGTGATATCCGGAGTCCTGCCTAGCCTACTACAGCCCGGTTCACCGGAGTCCTGTTAGCCCAGTGCTACAGCTCGGAATCACTCGCTGATGACCGACATGTTCGATGTGATTCATGTATGCCTGTCTCCATAGGTCTGTGCCGCTTTGGGTTCACGACTAGCCATGTCGGCCCGGGTTCTCTGTCATATGGATGCTAGCGACACTATCATATACGTGAGCCAAAAGGCGCAAACGGTCCCGGGCCATGGTAAGGCGACACCTGTGGGATACCGTGCGTGAGGCCGCAAAGTGATATGAGGTGTTACCGGCTAGATCGATGTGACTTGGAATCGGGGTCCTGACAGGGAAGATCTGCAAATGCCCCTAGAGAGCTCCGGATTCGGGTAAGTATCAAGTAACTCACGTTTATGTGTCTACTTTGCATAAAGAATGCCTTACCCGCCGCTATTTTCTTCACCTCATCCAACTCCTGAAGGGTGTTCTGGGACTCGGCCTTGGCAGACTTGGCATTTTCAATAGCCACCGCGAGCTCGGACGCTCGCGTCTTCGAGTCAAGCTCCAAACTCTCATGTTTCTTCATGAGAACCTGGAGCTCTTGCCGCACCTTGCCAACCTCGGCCTCATACCTCTCCCGCTCGATGCGCTCCGCGGCCGCACTCTTCTCGGCCTCGAGCAGCGCTTGCTTAAGGGTCGCCACCTCAGATGTGGCCCCTACAATAGCCATGTTAATCCTGTCATTTCTTGCAATTGCACCTTTTTTATATACATATTCAACCAAGGTATTTCTTACCTTACTTCTCCTTGAGCTGCTTCTTGGCACGCCCGAGCTCTTGCTCGGACTTCTCGAGGCTCTGCTTCAGCATGTCCACTTCTGCAGTGAGTACGGCAGACGCCAGCAGAGAAGCCTGCACACGCATATTGACTCCTTTTGTTAGACTCCTGCGAATTTTTTGATCCTCTATTCGGCTTTTCTTCCCGAACGCCCAACAGAGCATTAGGGGCTACTGTCTATGCGGTAATATTATTTACACATTATTTACTTACCTCAAAGCCTGTCAAAAGGCTAGTACAAGCTTCAGTTAGTCCGCTCTTGGCGGACTGAACCTTCTGGACCACCGCACTCATAATAGCGCGGTGCTCCTCGTCGATGGAGGCGCCTTGGAGCGCCTCCAACATATTGTCCGGCGCCTCCGGATGGACGGGGGTCACCGGCACGGTGGACTTGCTCCTCTTGGAGGGAGGTCCCCCACCGGACTCCGGAACCCTTGAAGGTTCCAGAGCGGTGTCCGGCCTAGAGCCGGACTTGGAGCCCTGGGGGGTTTCATCCCCTTTACTCCTGGAGTCCGGGAGGTCGCCTTGCAGCGCCTCCGGGACCACCTCCTCCCTGCTTGGAACCTTTTGGGACAACACCTCGGTGTCGTCCATAGGGCGGGGGGAGGAAGCCGTCGAAAGCGAGTTCACATCTGACGAGTCCAGTGAGCCGCTCGACGACGCATCGTGCCGGTCTTTGGGTAGGCTGCATAAGCATATTCGACATAAGGGAAAGCCGTGCAATAAACAAATACTATGAATTACTCTGGTATCCGGATGCTTACGATTTTGCCAGGGGCCTGGCCCTGGGCTGCCACTCCTCTCCACCATCGTCGGCGTCGTTGGAGTAGTCCGGAGGAAGGGTTTTCCCCTTCTTGGACCCTTTGGCCTCCTCAGAGAGGGCGTCCTTCCTTTTCTTCTCTCCTCCCGCTGGAGGGGGAGAGGTCTCTTCTTCTTCCTCCTCGTCTTCACGAGAGTAAGGCGCTTTGGGACCGTCGGATGATGAATCTGACACCTCCTGGCGCCGGGCACTCTTTCGAGTCCCCGTGGCCCTTTTCGTGGCCTTCTTCTCTGGCACCACATAGGGCGCCGGAACCAGCAGCTTCGCCAAGCGAGCGTCCGCTGGGCCTTCGGGCAAAGGAGCCGGACAGTTGATCTGTCCGGACGTCACCTCCCAATCCTGTCAAAGATAAGGGAGCTTAGATCCCGCATAGAGTCAAACTATGAAAAACTGATACCCTGTAAAAGGACAAAAACAGCTTACTGCATGAGCGTGATGCTGTCTATTGAATCCGCGATCCTCGGTAGCGGATGCGGGAGCCTCGGCGCCTTTGAAAAGCATCCTCCAGGCATCTTCGTACGTCGTGTCAAAGAGCCTGTTTAGAGTTCGATGCTGCGCCGGGTCAAACTCCCACAGGTTGAAGGCCCCTCATTGACGCGGGAGGATCAGGCGAATGAGCATAACGTGGACTACGTTGACAAGCTTGAGCTTCTTGTCCACCAGGGTTTGGATGCATGTTTGGAGTCCGGTCAACTCTCCTTTTTTACCCCAAGACAGGCCTGTCTCCTTCCAGGAGGTGAGCCGCGTAGGGGGGCTGGATCGAAACTCAGGGGGTGCGACCCATTCGGCGTCGCGCGGCTCGGTGACGTAAAACCAATATGATTGCCACCCCTTCAGGGTCTCCACAAAGGAGCCCTCGAGCCACATGACGTTGGCCATCTTGCCAACCATGGCACCGCCGCACTCCGCCTGGCTGCCGCCCACCACCTTTGGCTTGACGTTGAAAGTCTTAAGCCATAGTTCAAAATGGGGGCGGATGCGGAGGAACGCCTCGCACACGACGATAAACGCCGAGATATTGAGGACGAAGTTCGGGGCCAGATCGTGGAAATCCAGGCCGTAGTAGAACATGAGCCCCCGGACAAATGGATGCAGAGGGAATCCTAGTCCGCGGAGGAAATGGGGGAGGAATACCACCCTCTCATGGGGCCTAGGAGTGGGGATGAGCTGCCCCTTTCCGGGAAGCCGGTGCGCGATGTCGCTGGCCAGATATCCGGCCTTCCTCAGCTTTTTGATGTGTCCCTCCGTGACGGAGGAGACCATCCACTTGCCTCCCGCTCCGGACATGACTGGAGAAGGTTGAGGTGGTAGTGCGGACTTGGGCGCTGGAGCTCGAGTGCGCAAGAATGGATAGGCCAAGAAGGAAGAAGGCGTGTGTGAAAAGGTGGATCCTTATCCCCTTATATGGGTGGACGCAACTACATGTCCCCACCAGCCTGGTAAAACTCGCTTATCTCCAAGCGCCGTAATCAAAGGCGCGGTTGGGTTACCCACGCCCGTGTTGATGAGAATCCCGGAATAAGGGGACACGGTCTCTGCTTTAATAGGATGTGTGAAGGAAACCACCTCGCATGACGCGCTGAGGTGGGATAATGAAACGACTCGGATAAAAGCTTGGCCGTGGTGTGTCGCACTACGAAATACGTCAGCAGATTCGTATAAGTAATTCGTATAAGAAATTTAGAATCTCACATCTGTCATGGCTTTCACTCACCCAAACCACATATATGAGCATAGCATAGCAATATAAGCAATTCGTATAAGTAACTCCCAAGGTTTAAATATAATAGGGCAATAGGTTCTACCACATCAACTACTTCCCAACCCACATGTTAATCACATCCTAACCATGCAATGTTTGAGGATTGGAACTAATGCATAAAAACTGGGTGATAAAGGAATATGATCAAAGTGTTACTTGCCTTGCTGACGATCCGCGAAACCTAGGGACTCCAAATAACACGCTTCGCACTCCGGGAATTCTATCACAAACAAACAATAGCATACATAAGCAATCAAGCAAAGAAACGCGGGTAAATCTCAAACAAGAAGATCTACCAGAAAGTTCAACTTAAGAACTCCAGTTAGCAAAAAGAATCAAATCAAACGGAGCAACGAAACTCAAATGGCGAAAGAAACAAGATCCGTTTACTAATCTGGACCTAGGTCAAATTTTACAGTAGCAAAGCTTGTTCAAGTTGATTAAACAAAAAGAGGGTCTTGAGACAAAGATCTAGGCACTTGAATCGCCTGATTCCGACAAACGAGCAAAAGATAAACTAGAATGAAAATCGGATCAGAAATCGCGATCAAAAATAATCGCGGAAAAATCCGATAAAAGAAAGCTGACGAACAGGCTAATGAACGAGCGTTCGTTGTCTCTAACTAACGAGCGAAAACCATTTGTTAAAACGAACGTACGAACGAACGTCCGCTAAAGAGAAGAACCGGAAAAAACCGGCGAACCGAACTAAAAAATGAACTAGGGTTTTTCTAAAAAAACCGAATCGGTTTTCTTAAAAAACCCGAAGGCGAACGGCTACCTTGTCGGTCCGGCGAGACATGGGAGCGGCGGCGGGGTGAGGCGGCGGCGGCGCGGCGGCGAGGCGCAGCAGCGACGGCGGCGGTAGCGGCAGCGGCGAGGCACGGCTGCGGGTGGGGCTGCGGTGTTGGGGGTGGGTGGTGGTGGCGGTGGCGGGGCTGGGTATTTAAGAGAGGGGGAGGGGAGGTGGCTTGGTGAGGGGGCAAGGGCGGCGGGAGGCGCAGTCCGGCTCGGACTCTGTCCGAGTCGGCGGCGCGGCGCGCCGGCCGGTCTCTAGGAGGGAGACGGCACGCGGGAGGGAGTGGGCCGACCTGGTTGGGGTTTCGGCCCAGTCGGTGCCCGAAGAATTTTTTTAAAACAATTCCGTCGAACAAAAAAAATCCTAGAAAATAAAATAAAAATCTAAAAATGCCAAAACAAATTTTCGCTGTCTAAATAGAATATTTAGAATGAGATGAACATTTTCTTGGACCTAAAATGAAATTTTGAAAACATGTAATTTTTCTAGTGCAAACCAAATTGCAATAAAATCCAAAAAACAAATGTTTAATTTTAATAATTTTCCTCCAATATTTCAATTATTTTGGATAAGTCATATTATCTCCTCTCATATATTTTAATATGAAATATTTTCGAAGGAAAAAATAATTAAAACCAAAAATCCTCATTCCAAAATTTGATAAAAATCAAATTTGAAAACTGGGGCAATCCCCAAGTCTCCCCGAGGGTCCTTGAGTTGCTTAGGATTTCAAGGATCGCGAGACGAAATGCAATAAAATATGATATGCAAGAATGATCTATGTATAACATTCCAAATTGAAAATTTGGGATGTTACAAACTTACCCCCCCTTAAGATGAATCTCTCCCTCGAGATTCGGTTTGGCTAGAACATAGGTGTGGGTGGTCTTTGCGAAGATCATCCTCTCGTTCCATGGTGGCTTCATCCTCGGTATGGTGGCTCCACTGAACTTTGCAAAACTTAATAACCTTGCTGCGGGTGACTCGGCTGGCAAACTCCAAAATCTTGACTGGCTTCTCCTCATAAGTCAAATCATTGTCCAACTGAATCGCCTCCAAGGGTACGGTATCTCTTAACGGTATATCGGCCATCTCAGCATGGCACTTCTTCAATTGGGAAACGTGAAACACATCGTAACTCCTGACAGTCCTTTAGGTAACTCCAACTTGTAGGCAACTTCTCCCATCCATTCCAAAACACGATACGGTACTACAAATCTCGGGGCTAACTTTCCCTTAACTCCAAAACGTTTCACTCCTCGCAAAGGTGATACTCGCAGATATGCTCTATCTCCAATTTCATAGGTTACCTCCTTGCGCTTCGAATATGCATAACTCTTCTGTCTGGACTGAGCTATCTTCAGTCTATCTCGAATCAGTTTAACTTCTCCTCAGACTCTTTGATCAAGTCTGGTCCAAACAACTGTCGGTCTCCAACTTGATCCCACATCAACGGTGTTTTGCACCTTCGTCCATATAGGGCTTCGAATGGTGCCATCTTCAAACTGGCTTGGTAACTATTGTTGTATGAGAACTCTACGTAAGGCAAATTGTCATCCCAACTAGATCCATAGTCTAGCGCACAGGCTCTCAACATATCCTCCAGAATCAGGTTGACTCTCTCGGTCTGTCCACCGGTCTGCGGGTGAAATGTTGTACTGAACTCCAATCTCATTCCCAAAGTCTGGTGCAGCTGATGCAAAAACTTTGAGGTAAACTGTGTTCCTCTATCTGATACGATGGTCCTTGGAACTCAGTGCAGACATACGATCCTGGTCATATATATCTTGGCCAACTTTGCACTGGTATAAGTTGTTTTCACAGGGATAATGTGTGCCACTTTGGTCAAGCGGTCAACTACCCATATAGAATCATATCCTGATTTGGTCCTGGGCAATCCAGTGATAAAATCCATGCCAAGTTCATCCCACTTCCATTCGGGTATCGGCATAGGCTGTAGCAATCCTACTGGCTTTTGATGCTCTACCTTCACTCTCTGACATACATCACATACGGCTACATACTCGGCGATATCCTTCTTCATCCCTGTCCACCAAAAATGTTCCTTCAAATCCAAATACATCTTGGTGTTTCCGGGGTGTATTGAATATGGTGAGTCATGAGCCTCTGTAGTATTAATTTCCCGATCTCTGTGTTATTGGGCACGTAAACACGGTCCACAAAACCATAAGTTGACGTGCTCATCCTCACGAAAACCTTTGGCCTTTCCTTCGCTCATTTTCTATTTTATCTCGGCAATCTCTTTGCCATCGTTCTGAGCTTCTCGAATCTTTCCCAACAATGTAGACTGAACCTCCATTGTTGCAACAAAACTACAATCTCCAATCGAAGTTCCCGGAGATCCTCTGCTAACTCCTTCGGCAATCCCGTGCTCTCTAGGGTATTAGCATAACTCTTCCGGCTCAAAGCGTCTGCTACAAAATTGGCCTTTCCTGGATGATAGTGAAGCTTCATGTCATAATCCTTTATGAGCTCCAACCATCTCCTCTGCCTAAGGTTCAGTTACTTCTGTGTAAAAATGTACTTCAAACTCTTATGATCCGTGTACACATCACAATGGTTTCCAATAAGGTAATGTCTCCAAGTCTTCAACGCATGCACTACGGCTGCTAGCTCCAAATCATGCGTAGCGTAATTCAACTCGTGTGGTTTTAGTTGTCGTGAGGCATACGAAATAACTCTTCCGTCCTACATAAGCACACTTCCAAGTCCTAGGCGAGAGGTGTCGCAATACACTTGGAAATCCTTACGTATATCTGGCAATGTCAGCACTGGGCTGTAGTCAAACGTTTCTTCAGCTCCTGGAAACTTGCCTCGCAGTCTTTCGTCCATTTAAACTTGGTATCCTTCTTCAATAACTCCGTCATTGGCTTCGCAATTTTGGAAAAATTCTCAATGAATCTCCGATAGTATCCTGCGAGTCAAAGAAAACTGCGGACCTCGCTAACTGAAGTGGGTGCCAACCATTCAGTGACTGACTGAATCTTGGTGGGGTCTACTGCTATACCTTCTCCTGATATAACATGTCCAAGGAATCCGACTTCCTTCAACCAAAACTCACATTTGCTGAACTTGGCATACAACTGATGTTCCCTGAGTTTCTCGAGAACTAAACGCAAATGCTCCTTGTGCTCCTCCTCGTTCTTCGAATATACCATTATATCATCAATGAACACCACAACAAACTTATCCAATGTCACAGCCCTAGCTCAGCCCCTGTTGTCCTTGCTTGGTCCTGTTGCATCATGTTTAAATTTTATTGAAAGTTGAATTGGGGAAAGTGGAAAGCCTCAGAAATCTTTAACAAAAATGATCAACATTAAAAATTGTTTCAAATGAGCCCAACAAAATGTTCCTGCTAACCTCTAAAATTATTGGCAAGAGCTATAACTCAAACCAATATTTTTGGAATCACAGAAATAATTATTCTCGGGCATTTGAATTAAATCACTAGCTATTTGATTTGGGTTTATATTTACTATAAACTAGATATAAGCCCAATAATTTTGAAAATTTGCATGTGGCTCTGAACTAGTTTCCTACGTCCACAAAATAATTTTCAGAAGCATAAAATTGGTTTGTTTGAAAACCAAACTCAAAAAAAACTTCAAAAAAAAAAAATAGAAAACAGAAGAAACAGAAAATAGAAAAGGCAGGGCCTTACCTGACTTAGCTACCTGGCCCAACTCCTGTTCTGGCCCAGCCCACAGGGGCAACGCTGTCTTCTTCCTCCTGCCAGGAGGAGAAGCAGCTGCGTGCCTGCACACGCGCGGCCGACGACGCCACCTCCTGCTCCAGCGCGACGACCCGGCGCTTCCAGCCATGCCACGGAGACGCCCAACGCCTCCCCTCACTTTCCCCTTTCACTCTGGTTCCCCACCTCCTCTGCTCCCTCGCTCGTGTCCGAACGCAGCCGCCGACCGCCACTGTCGTTCGCTGCCACCACGCCCACCATGCTCCTCTCGCCTCCCCGTGTAGTCTGCAAGCTCTGCCACCGTCCGTTACGCCGCCTCGAGCAAGCCTCAAGCGCTCGGACGCCCCAACTCGACCGCCTCGACTCCGTCTTCAAGCTTCGGTCGCCGGAGAACACCGTCGCCGTCCCGTCGCCCCTAGCCTACCCCGAGCACGCCGACCGCCTCATCGTGATCCCCGTCAACCCCTGCGCTGTTCCCCTCTAATTCCGTGGCCTAGTTCTCGCCGTAGCCACTGTTTTCGTCGAGGCTGAGAGTGCGCCGCCGCACGACCTTGTCACCGACGAAGTTCCGGTGACCCTTTGGTCCCGTGGGTGTTCCCGTAGGGTTCGTGAGCACGCGTAGTGCTCGTAGGTGCAAACCGCTGGTCCTCCCGCGTGCTGTGGCATTGAATCCATCGACGTTTGAACTCCGGCCGCCGCGGTGGTCATCGCCGGTGCCGTTCCCGGCCATCTCGAGCTTAGCCACCACCACCAGCCGATGCGGCTCACTCCTAGGAGCGTGTAGGAGCAAACCGCGCGACGAATGGCACCCTGAGCAGCGTTCCCGCAGCCCTCCGCCGCCGCGGCACCTCGCCGGCGGCCTAACTTCGGTGAAGCCGGCGTGGCACCACCATTAGCACTAATGACAGGGCTAACTACCCTCCTCTATCACCGACTAGTGGGCCTCGTTGCCTAATTAACCGCAGAATTAATTCATGTTTAGCTTTAGTTAAGCATAGTGGCCCCACACGTCAGCATTGACCCTGCCGACGTGGCCGTTGACCGGTCCCACCTGTCATCCACCCAAACCGGCTCTGTGCCACTGACGTGTGGACTCCGCACAGCAGGTTTGACCTGGCTGACGTCTGTTGACCTGCTGATGTCACCCAGGCGTCATGCTAACGCAGTAAGTCATTTTTTTGGATTTAAAATAATTCAGAAAATTCCAGAAAATGTTTAAAACTTCTAAAAATCATAGAAATTCAACCGTAACTCCGAATGAAATAATTTATATATGAAAAATTATCAGAAAAATTCAAGGACTCCATCTGTACCATTTTCATGCATGTTTGAACAATGTTTGTCCTCTGTTTTGGACAAAACAAATAAAGGGCATTTAAATAATCATATATGGAGTTGGAATTTGAATCTTGTATTCAAACCAACTTCATTTAAATCATAGCTAGATGCATTAGCTCAAATCATAACATTATTGCCATGTCACATTCATGCATCATATTGTCGCATATGCATTGATTGTGTTCTCCTCTATTGTCGGTGTTTGTCCCCTCTCGATAGACGTGGTTCCGACGACGTGATCGATGACACCGATGAAGAGCTTTAATATCTTCAGAAGTGCCAGGCAAGCAAAACCTCCCCTGTTCATTCCGATACAATCCCACTCTCTCGCTCCTGCTCTCTTTTACTCTATTAGGACAACACCGTTTCAACTGTTACATGCTGCGGTAGCTGAACCCCTTTCCTCTGCATGACCTGTCATTGCCATAGTAAATAGATGGAACCCACTAGCATGAGTAGGAATTGTTTGAGCCCTGATGTGCCTACTCATTCATGCTTGTTGTCATGCCTGCTACTGCTTAGAGTTGAGTCCGGTCTGATTCATCGGGAATGAATTGGAACGTGGTGAACATGTCCTACCGTTGAGACCTAAGTGTGTGAACACGATTTGGTAAAGGTAGCGGTGATAGGCCATGTAGGAGTACATGGTGGGTTGTCTCATTGCAGCCGTCCTCAGGAACTAAGTCCTGTGTTTGTGATCCATGAACAGTTACTACCACACATTGGGTTCCGGTAACTCGGCCCCTCTCGGCTTATTAATCAACTCGATCTCTGTCCAGGAGTTGCAACTAGTTTCTGGTGTTTGTAGGTAGTGTTAGTAGTCTACCAAGTGGCACCCGGTACAGGTGGGCTTGGGACAGACTAGACACAGTGGCACGGTGTACCAAGTGGCACCCAGATGGTGGGCTTGGGAACCCTGCACACATCGTTTGGGGCCGTGAGTGACACCCCGGCAGGATCTCCTTGCAGATGGAACCCGAATAAGCGATAAACTAGGACGAGAGACTTGTTGGTTAGTCAGGTCGTGGCCGACTCCCTCGCCCGGTTTCCGCTTGAAAGTTGCCGAGGTACATGACGTGTACAGGGAGATAAGTGGCGAGAGCGTGTGTGAAGAAGTACACCCTTGCAGAGTTATCATTATCTATTCGAATAGCCGGATTCCACGGATATGGAAACTTGGACCCCTTGCATAGTTCATAGACAAGTGAAAGTGGATACTCTAAAATGCGCAAGATAAGCGTGAGTGCTATGGATGGTGTTCTCGTAGGAAGACGGGAGCGGATCCATAGTGGTGTATTGATATGGTGAATATGTGGACTTGTGTGCGCCACCTCAAAAGAGTTACTTGCAATCGTAGTTCAGGTTAGCCACTGGGTTAAAGCTGGCTTGCTGCAGTTAAACTTCACCACCCCCTTTGTTGATACCGATGCATATGTAGTTAGTTCTGATGTAAGTCTTGCTGGGTACATTTGTACTCACATTTGCTTAATTTATGTTTTGCAGAGAGACTTCAATCCCGCTAGTAGTTCCACATGGACTTCGACGTTTAGCTTGTTACCTTAGCTACGATCTTGTACCCTTGGGAGGGTCTTGTAGATAGTCAGGCTCCTCAGCCTTTTTCATTTGTAGATGTCTGTACTCAGACATGTTAAGCTTCCGCATGTGTTTTGACTTGTATGCTCTGAATGTTGGGTCATGAGACCCATGTTTGTAATATCTCGCTCCTCGAAGCCTAATGAATAAATACTCTGAGTCGTAGAGTCTTGTTGTGATGCCATGTTGTATTGCACATATTGAGCATATTGAGTGTATGATTGAAATGCTTGGTATGTGTGGGATCCGACAACCTAGTTGTTTATCCTTGGTAGCCTCTCTTATAGGGAAATGTAGTCTTGTGCTTCCATGAGCCATAGTAGTCCGCTATAGCCCGGTTCACCGGAGTCCTGCTAGCCCAGTACTACTGCTCCGGAACACTTGGCTGGCCGGCATGTGATTCACTTTGTTCCTGTGTCTGTCCCTTCAGGGAAATGTCATGCGGTGACATCCGGAGTTTGCCTAGCCTGCTATAGCCCGGGTTCCCGAAGTCCTGTTAGCTCAGTGCTACAGCCCGGATTCGCACGCTGCTGACCGACATGCTCGATGTTGATTCATGTATGCCTGTTCCCGTAAGTTAGTGCCACTTTGGGTTCACGACTAGTCATGTCGGCCCGGGTTCTCTGTCATATGGATGCTAGCGACACTATCATATACGTGAGCCATAAGGCGCAAATGGTCCCGGGCCATGGTAAGGCGACACCCATGGGAATACCGTGCGTGAGGCCGCAAAGTGATATGAGGTGTTACCGGCTAGATCGATGTGACTTGGAATCAGGGTCCTGACAGCGTTGGTATTAGAGCCTGACTGCCTGTAGGATTACCAAGCCATACTGGTCGAAGTTGAGTCTAGAAATGCTTTAGTTATATAAGGGAATTGATTGTGGAAGATAATGTAAGGCTCTTTCTACTCCTTATACCTCATGCCCTCTGATCTGAGTCATCCTATTCCTTTCTATGGGGATTAAGAGCTAGGCCTTCTCATCTATCTATCAGGATGACGAGTTACTATGCTAGAGACTTATAGGATTGATGGATTTAAGCCCCAGTTCAGTTTCTACCACCCTCGTGTGTTCATAGTTGGTATCGAAACCTTGATTTTGTGCTTCTGAGTGGTTATGCCACCATTTTTTTGTAGGATGTCTCAAATCTTTTGAGCATTTACAGCCGTTATGCTGTCTGAGTCATTCTAGGTTTCTAAATAATTTGATGCATTTGCAAACCCTTCCTCCGTTCCCGATGTCCTTTTGGTCAGAATAAGCACACTAGCCAGTGAGTTGAGGTACTCTGTTGCCTCGACATATATGTTGGAGTTAGTATTATGATCCTAGGTGTCTCAGAAGACTACCTAGTACGCTAGCCATGATTTGTGTTCCCAGTGTGATGATTCTGGCCGTCATTCTCGAAAGCATCCCGTGATGCCATTTAGTTAGCAGGCATTCTATTCCTGGGTTCTTGAACCCAAGATTCACCCTACTTCATGTTGTTAGTATTTGCTAGTTCCCTTAAGATATTAGTAACCTTGTGATAGTCCTCGAGGTCCATGGTATTTCCTTCTTCCAAATACCATGAACCATTAAGGCAAAAGATCACCATTAGAGTACTCCTGAGGAGTTCTCCATTCATAATTGTGATTCTGCCAGTTCTACCTTTCTGCATGGGTTATTTGGAAGAAATGTTGAGCTTCGATCGACATACTAATCTATGCATCCACAACTCAGAAAGATATATGTTCCTTTGAGTTGTCCCTCTCTTTAGTTGTATCATGATCTCCGTCTATCACTTGATAGTTAAGAGCATGTCTTGCATTCATGCTCATCGATACCTCTTATTCTTGTGGTCTGTCAATGCCATTCTATTATGGAATGACTAGGAGAAACAAACTCCAGTACCTCATCCATACTTAGGATTGGGTCAAAGTAGTTGTATTCCGCAGATCAAATTGCCAATCCAGCTTTTGTTCGGTTCTACCTGGAGTATTACCCCCTTTATGTCAAGATTGTCATGAGAATTGCACCATATCTTATGAACTCTTGATGCAGTGATACTTCTCTCCGTCATTGCTCATTTCTTGGTCTCCGTGTTTTTGTAACCGGAATGCCGACAAGTGAATCATGATGTGTGAAATCAATACTCCTAGCAACCCCGTTGCTTTGTAGTTATAGGACGATAAATATTATTCTTAGCGTGTTGGTTATCGAAACACTATTCTAGGATTGATCGTGCTACCTTGTTCTTATTTCTGGTGCACTCTTCGATCTTTGAGTCAGGATTGAATCCCTCACTCTTTTGATCATATCTTGCCCTGAAAAGCAAGGTTGTTCTCGAGCTTAGTAACATATCGGTGGTTCGTGATGTTCCGAATATCTTCTCGGAAGTATCACCAGGTCGTCACCTGACCGCTATGTTGAGTTGTGAGCAAGTTGGTTTTCAGTAACCACCCCTTCTCCAAGAATCTGTGTCGGCTACCCCGAGCTAGTTGGTTAAGCTAAACAACAACCTGGAGAGTTGGAAGATAAAAGCTTGTCCGACTTAGTTCATTTTAAGGGATATCTTGTATGTGTGTTGAAGAAATATGATACCTTCATCGATTGGTCCCTGTGACCAGTTGTTGGACCTATCATCTTATCTAGTTCTTGATTTGAGTATGGGCTATCGTCAAATCAAATCAGAACCAATGATGTTCGTAATGTTGTCTTACTCGTGGTTGATCCCTTAATCATGCACCATTATGTCCTTTGGTCTGACCAATGCTATCGCTTGTTCACATAATTGTGAAACTCCAATTATATGGAAGCCTGGATGAATTGTTGTTGAGCCCATCAGCAACATTGTTATCTTCTCCATGATCCGTGTTGAACATCCAGCTAGTATTGGAAACATTCATAAGCATTATCTTCATGACCCATTCGTGAAGCATATGTTTGAACGAAAGAAGTGAGTCCCTCCAATTCATGTGCACCTGATGCAAGTTGCCGCCATGAATC
This sequence comes from Triticum urartu, assembly GCF_003073215.2. Lineage (NCBI taxonomy): Eukaryota > Viridiplantae > Streptophyta > Magnoliopsida > Poales > Poaceae > Triticum > Triticum urartu. Next base: position 584,689,005 of record NC_053024.1, read on the forward strand.
TGAGAAGGCTTGTTTTACCTCCTCTGGAGTCATCCCAAGCCAGTCATGCACGTGCAAGGTATTCTGTGGTCTGTTAGACTGATCATCTTCATTCCATATGAACTCCGTAGCACACTAAGCCACTGATTGACTTGTTCAAGAATAAGAAGTTCAAGTGCTAATCCTGAAGGGCCCAGACGGACATGCAGTAGACTTCGATATCTTAAATGATGGCTTCCCACCTGAACTCGGTAGTGTTTCATCATAAGACTACTACGTGGTCATGCTTGTCTGCGATAGTGTGTCCACATGTGTGTAGCAGAACCAGCTCATGTTTTGGAGCTTGCTATCGTAGTTCATTCCCCCAGAATCTCGCAATGTCATCTCGTCGATTTGTGTTGCAAACTTTCATTTTTCTTTCTAGACTCGGTGAGTCTGGATTATTCTCACACCAACCAGATCTGAATCTCAGGCAGATATGATGGTTGGAACGTGTCCCAAGAATTATAATATTGGTCTCTCGGTAACCCGGTAACATGGATGTCGTGGCCAACCCACCTAGCCGGAAGGTCTATTATTGTAATATCTTGGTTGAAGAAGTTGGTAACCTCCCCATAAGGATCTCGCAGGATCTGCCTCCGTAGTTATTCCTTATGGATTCTTAAGCTTCCGAAGTCCGACCTTTTAACTGATGTTCTAGTTATCAAACCATATCTATAAATGGGTTGCGCTAGCACATCAAGGAGAACATTAGAAGCGGGGTGCTAAATGTCTCTCGGTCGATCATCTAGATTTCGTTCCCTTGGCCTCGCTAAGGTGAAATCTGAGAAAGGGGTGTCTTTCTATGCATCTGCATTGTCCATCACTATTTGTTAAGGTAGTAAGATGTGTTGCCAGGATCCTCGACACGGATGTTGGTAGAACCTTGATGATTATGGGAATGCTCAAGTTCCTGAGAGCACGCGCAAGAAAAATCATCCCTTGCGTTGTCTTCAACAAGGTAGTCCACATCATCCATCCTAGTCCGAGTATGCCATTTCTTTGAGCTATTTCAAACGATCAGTTGTAAATTGCCTTAAGATGGAATGAAGAGTTTCAATGATCTATGGATCAAAAGTAATTCTTTTTGCCACTTAAGAGAATACTTCTGCGAGTCACCTTCTTAAAGGTGTCTCGTTGTGGTATCATGGCAACCCAACTCCTTGCTACGTTGACACCGTTCACCACCCTCCTAGGTGTGGGAATTCCGCTATTTATTTAAACCTTGTCATATGCTCATTTCCATCATTCTTAATGTGTGTATCGTGTCTCATCTCGACAGATGTCGCTATGTCTCGTTCTGAGAGTTGATCGTCGGTTGCTCGATCTTCGAGAGGATCGATTCTTCGAGGGTTTCCTTTCTTTCCGTCATGATGCTGGATGAAGATCCCAAAATCAAAGACGTTAAGATCAAGATGACGCAATGAATCAACATCCTCAGGAAGGGCAGTTGGATCGAGAAGACTGCGATAGTTTTGTGACCCCCCTTCCTTCTTACCTCACGTCTCGAATCTCGAGCCGAGATTCTTGTTTAGTGGGGGTGAGTTGTCACAGCCCTAGCTCAGCCCCTGTTGTCCTTGCTTGATCCTGTTGCATCATGTTTAAATTTTATTGAAAGTTGAATTGGGGAAAGTGGAAAGCCTCAGAAATCTTTAACAAAAATGATCAACATTAAAAATTATTTCAAATGAGCCCAACAAAATGTTCCTGCTAACCTCTAAAAATATTGGCAAGAGCTATAACTCAAACCAATATTTTTGGAATCACAGAAATAATTATTCTTGGGCATTTGAATTAAATCACTAGCTATTTGATTTGGGTTTATATTTGCTATAAACTAGATATAAGCCCAATAATTTTGAAAATTTGCATGTGGCTCTGAACTAGTTTCCTACGTCCACAAAATAATTTTCAGAAGCATAAAAATTGGTTTGTTTGAAAACCAAACTCAAAACAAACTTCAAAAAAAATAGAAAACAGAACAAATAGAAAATAGAAAAGGCAGGGCCTTACCTGACATACCTGCCTGGCCCAACTCCTGTTCTGGCCCAGCCCATAGGGGCAACACCGTCTTCTTCCTCCTGCCAGGAGAAGAAGCAGCTGCGTGCCTGCACACGCGCGGTCGACGACGCCACCTCCTACTCCAGCGCGACGACCCGGCGCTTCCAGCCACACCACGGAGACGCCCAACGCCTCCCCTCACTTTCCCCTTACTCTCTGGTTCCCCACCTCCTCTGCTCCCTCGCTCGCGTCCGAACGCAGCCGCCGACCACTGCCGTCGTTCGCTGCCACCACGCCCACCATGCTCCTCTCGCCTCCCCATGTAGTCTGCAAGCTCTGCCACCGTCCGTTACGCCGCCTCGAGCAAGCCTCGAGCGCTCGGACGCCCCAACTCGACCGCCTCGACTCCATCTTCAAGCTTCGGTCGCCAGAGAACACCATCACCGTCCCGTCGCCCCAGGCCTACCCCGAGCACGCCGACCGCCTCATCGTCATCCCTGTGAGCCCCTGCACCGTTCCCCTCTAATTCCGTGGCCTAGTTCTCGCCGTAGCCACTGTTTTCGTCGAGGCCGAGAGTGCGCCGCCGCACGACCTTGTCGCCGACGAAGTTCCGGTGACCCTTTGGTCCCGTGGGTGTTCCCGTAGGGTTCGTGAGCACGCGTAGAGCTCGTAGGTGCAAACCGCTGGTCCTCCCGCTTGTTGTGGCATTGAATCCGTCGACGTTTGAACTCTGGACGCCGCGGTGGTCATCGCCGGCGCTGTTCCCGGCCATCTCGAGCTTAGCCACCACCACCAGCCGATGCTGCTCACTCCCAGGAGCGCGTAGGAGCAAATCGCGCGGCGAATGGCACCCTGAGCAGCGTTCCCGCCGCCCTCCGCCGCCGCGGCACCTCGCCGGCGGCCTAACTTCGGCGAAGCCGGCGTGGCACCGCCATTAGCACTAATGACAGGGCTAACTACCCTCCTCTATCACCGACTAGTGGGCCCCGCTGCCTAATTAACCGCAGAATTAATTCCTGTTTAGCTTTAGTTAAGCACAATGGCCCCACACGTCAGCATTGACCCTGCTGACGTGGCCGTTGACCGGTCCCACCTGTCATCCACCCAAACCGGCTCTGTGCCACTGACGTGTGGACCCCGCACATCAGGTTTGACCTGGCTGACGTCTGTTGACCTGCTGATGTCACCCAGGCATCATGCTGACGCAGTAAATCATTTTTTTGGATTTAAAATAATTCAGAAAATTCCAGAAAATGTGTAAAACTTCTAAAAATCTTAGAAATTCAACCGTAACTCCAAATGAAATAATTTATATATGAAAAATTATCAGAAAAATTCAAGGAATCCATCTGTACCATTTTCATGCATGTTTGAACAATGTTTGTCCTCCGTTTTGGACAAAACAAATAAAGGGCATTGAAATAATCATATATGGAGTTGGAATTTGAATCTTGTATTCAAACCAACTTCATTTAAATCATAGCTAGATGCATTAGCTCAAATCATAACATTATTGCCATGTCACATTCATGCATCATATTGTTGCATATGCATTGATTGTGTTCTTCTCTATTGCCGGTGTTTGTCCCCTCTCGATAGACGTGGTTCTGACGACGTGATCGATGACACTGATGAAGAGCTTTAATATCTTCAGAAGTGCCAGGCAAGCAAAACCCCCCTTGTTCATTCCGATACAATCCCACTCTCTCGCTCCTGCTCTCTTTTACTGCATTAGGACAACACCATTTCAGCTGTTACATGCTGCGGTAGCTGAACCCCTTTCCTCTGCATGACCTGTCATTGCCACAGTAAATAGATGAAACCCACTAGCATGAGTAGGAATTGTTTGAGCCCTGAGGTGCCTAATCATTCATGCTTGTTGTCCTTCCTGCTACTGCTTAGAGTTGAGTCCGGTCTGATTCATCGGGAATGAATTAGAACATGGTGAACATGTCCTACCATTGAGAGCTAAGTGTGTGAACACGATTTGGTAAAGGTAGCGATGAGAGGCCATGTAGGAGTACATGGTGGGTTGTCTCATTGCAGCCGTCCTCAGGAACTGAGTCCTGTGTTTGTGGTCCATGAACAGTTACTACCACACATTGGGTTTCGGTAACTCGGCCCCTCTCGGCTTATTAATCAACTCGATCTCTGTCCAGGAGTTGCAACAAGTTTTTGGTGTTTGTAGGTAGTGTTAGTAGTCTACCAAGTGGCACCCGGTACAGGTGGGCTTGGGACAGACTAGACACAATGGCACGGTGTACCAAGTGGCACCCGGATGGTGGGCTTGGGAACCCTGCACACATCGTTTGGGGCCGTGAGCGACACCCCGGCCGGATCTCCTTGCGGATGGAACCCGAATAGGCGATAAACCTGGACGAGAGACTTGTTGGTTAGTCAGGTTATGGCCGACTCCCTTGCCCGGTTTCCGCTTGAAGGTTGCCGAGGTACATGACGTGTACAGGGCGATAAGTGGCGAGAGCGTGTGTGAAGAAGTACACCCCTGCAGGGTTATCATTATCTATTCGAATAGCCGGATTCCTCAGATATGGAAACTTGGACCCCTTGCATAGTTGATAGACAAGTGAAAGTGGATACTCTAAAATGCGCAAGATAAGCGTGAGAGCTATGGATGGCGTTCTCGTAGGAAGACGGGAGCGGATCCATAGTAGTGTATTGATATGGTGAATATGTGGACTCGTGTGCGCCACCTCAAAAGAGTTACTTGCAGTCGTAGTTCAGGTTAGCCACTGGTCAAAGCTGGCTTGCTGCAGTTAAACTTCACCACCCCCTTTGTTGATACCGATGCATATGTAGTTAGTTCTGATGTAAGTCTTGCTGGGTACATTTGTACTCATGTTTGCTTAATTTATGTTTTGTAGAGAGACTTCAGTCCCGCTAGTAGTTCCACATGGACTTCGATGTTTAGCTTGTTACCTCAGCTACGATCTTGTACCCTTGGGAGGGTCTTGTAGATAGTCAGGCTCCTCAGCCTTTTTCATTTGTAGATGTCTGTACTCAGACATGTTAAGCTTCCGCATGTGTTTTGACTTGTATGCTCTGAATGTTGGGTCATGAGACCAATGTTTGTAATATCTCGCTCCTCGGAGCCTAATGAATAAATACTCTGAGTCGTAGAGTCTTGTTGTGATGCCATGTTGTATTGCACATATTGAGCATATTGTGTGTATGATTGAAATGCTTGGTATGTGTGGGATCCGACAACCTAGTTGTTTATCCTTGGTAGCCTCTCTTATGGGGAAATGTAGTCTTGTGCTTCCATGAGCCATGGTAGTCCGCTACAGCTCGGTTCACCGGAGTCCTGCTAGCCCAGTACTACTGCTCCGGAACACTTGGCTGGCCGGCATGTGATTCACTTTGTTCCTGTGTCTGTCCCTTCGGGGAAATTTCATGCGGTGACATCCGGAGTCCTACCTAGCCTGCTACAGCCCGGGTTCCCGGAGTCTTGTTAGCCCAGTGCTACAGCCCAGATTCACACGCTGCTGACCGACATGCTCGATGTTGATTCATGTATGCCTGTTCCCGTAAGTTAGTGCCACTTTGGGTTCACGACTAGTCATGTCGGCCCGGGTTCTCTGTCATATGGATGCTAGCGGCACTATCATATACGTGAGCCAAAAGACGCAAACGGTCCCGGGCCATGGTAAGGCGACACCCGTGGGAATACCGTGCGTGAGGCCGCGAAGTGATATGAGGTGTTACCAGCTAGATCGATGTGACTTGGAATCGGGGTCCTGACATCCAAATATTACATGAATACTTTGTTCATCATGCTCATGAAGTAGGCAGGGGCGTTAGTCAGTCCAAACGACATGACCGTATATTCGTATAACCCATACCGTGTGGTGAATGCAGTCTTTGGTATATCTTTCTCTCGTATCTTCAACTAATGGTATCCTGCTCGCAGGTCGATCTTCGAAAACAGCTTAGCTCCTTGCAGATGATTAAATAGATCATCGATCATCGATCATCGGCAATGGGTACTTGTTCTTGATCGTCAGTTCATTCAAGGCCCGATAATCAACAACCATTCTTAGGGACTTATCCTTCTTGTCAACCAAAAGCACTGGGGCTCCCCATGGTGATGAACTCCGTCGAATGTAACCTTTGTCCAATAACTCCTTGATCTGTTTCTTAATCTCCTCTAGATCATTTGTGTGCATCCGATAAGGTCTCTTGAATGTGGGCCCTGTGCCTCGCAATATCTCGATCCGGTGGCATGCCTGGTAACTCCTCGGGGAAAACATCCGGGTAATCCCTTACTACAGGCACTTCCTCCTGAACAACTCCCGTGAGGGTATTTACTTGGCTACTTCTTGGCGCATGCCTAGATACATACTTGATCCTTTTTCCCTCCGGGTTGGTGAGACAAATGACCTACTAACACAGTCAATGCTTCCTCCGTACTTTGACATCCAGTCCATTCCTAATATCACATCCAATCCTTGTGACTCCAAGATAATTAGGTCGGACGAAAAAACATGGTTGCCAATGGTTAAGGGTATCTGGTCGCACCATCGACTAGCCATATACTCTGCTCCAGGTGAACTTACTAACAGAGGGGTCCTAAGGGTTTGGGTCGGTAGTTTAAACTTATCCACGAATTCCTTTGATATGTATGAATGTGATGCACCAGTATCAAAAAGAACCAAAGCGGTAAACGACTTAACCAAAAACTTACCTATAACTGCGTCTGGCTGCTCTTCCACCTCCTCCACGTTAACGTGGTTCACTTGTCCTTTGTTGAATGGATTGGGCTTCTTCCCAGCGCTCCCATTTCCATTTCCATTCTTCCCTTCAGGGCACTCTGTGGCATAGTGTCCAGTCTTCCCGCACTTGAAACAAGTCACGTGGCTTAGGTCTCTCTTTGTGGGTGTGGCTGGATTGGAGCTATTCTGATTGTTGCTTGCTCCATTCCCATTCCCATTCCTTGGGCCAGTATGGTTATGGTTACTTCCTCCATTATGGGTGTGGCCTCCATGGTTATGAACAAGTCCTCCCGAGTTCGGGGTTAGGTGAGGCTTCTGCTGAGCTCCTGAGTTATACCTCCCTTGTCCATACTTCTTACGGTTCTCAATCTGTTCCTGCTTCCCTTCAATCATAAGAGCCTTATCTACCAACTCCTGGTAGTTGTTGAATGTTGCCACCATCAACTGCCTGCTCATCTCATCATTCAACCCTTCCATAAACTTCTCCTACTTTGCGGCATCTGTGGCCACATCATCAAGGGCATAACGAGATAACTTGCTAAACTCATCCGCGTACTGAGCCACAGTATGGTTCCCCTGGCGTAAGTTGCGAAACTCACGCTTCTTCATACTCATTGCTCCCGTTGAAACATGGGTTGTACGGAAGGCTTGCTGAAACTGGTCCCATGTCACCGTGGCTATAGGGTAGGTGACAGTGTAATTCTCCCACCATGAGGCTGCTGGTCCATCCAACTGATGTGCGGAAAAACGCACCTTCTCAGCATCGGTACATCCTGCAGTGGTTAACTCCCTTCCAATCCTGCGGAGCCAATCATCTTCTACTATAGGCTCGATGCTACTGGAAAACCCCGGCGGCTGCAACCTTAGAAAGCGGGCTAAGTTGTCAACTGGTGGTGGTGGTGGATTGTTGTTTTTGTTGTTGTTGGCTTGGTTCTGGACTAACAACTGCATCAGGGTATTCTATTGTTGGATCAACTGAGTTAGCTCGGGTGGGAAAGCAAATCCGGGGTCACGTCTCGGAGGCATCTGATGGGTTTAGAGGGGAGAGATTAAAATAGGATGAGGTCTAATGAGAAAGCACTACCCATATGCACATGAGACAAACACAAACATTTCACTCAATCAATCAAGCAAGCCATACAATCAGTCTAGAACTATTGCAGAAGTGCTCGGACTATAGTATTTACGTGGTGGAATGCTACTACGGATGTGGTGGTCTAATAAAAATATTCCTCGGTTGAAGACTCCATGATGTCTGCTCTAGCTTCGTCTTCAAAGTCATCATCACTAAGGTCGGAGTCGGTGTCGTCGATGATGATGTAGCCCTCCAGGCAAATCTCCTTGGGTTCTTCGTCTTCTCCTCCTGGTGCGGGGTCTCCCAGGAATACTCCTAGCTTCCTTTCCAGATCGTCATTCTTCTCCACTAGTACGACGATTTCTTCCTCATAATCTTCACGTGTAGCCTTGAGTTCTTCCTCCAGTTCCATGATCCTAGTCATTGCCTTCTTCAGATCTATCATGCCTGCGCACATCTGATTCTCCTGGCGTCGAATGTGCTGGTTTAGTTCCTGGATGAAAGTTGCAATTGATCTATCCCTCCTGGTGCTGATCATCTCCCATTGCTCGTCTCGGCGCCCACAAATCTGATAGATAGTATCCTTAAGCTCCTTGTGATAAACTTATCCAATGCGTCCCATGGTGATGTGAGCTGCCATACTCTTTCCTAGACTCCAGGTTGGTGCATCATAGGAAAACTCTATGGGTTTAGTGACTGGTGGTCCTTCCTGGAACATGAACTTGAATCATCCATCGCTCCTCTTCTAGTAGAGTGGCGTTGTAAATCCCGGTGAAGCTTGGTATTCCTATGTTCAGGTACCTAGTGACTTCCTTCAAGTGTCGTCCAAAAGGTGCTTCTTCATCCGGTTGTGCAAACTTGTTCCTTGCATCTGCCATCTATGGAGAGGAGTCAGAAATGAGAAGAGAATAGTGATCTATGGTTTTAGCTTAGTGGTCGTGTTCTACACTCAGCGTGTGCTCTGATACCATCTTGTAGCGACCCGACCTCAAAGGGTCAAGTCTCTGTGCTTCAGTGTCATCCCTGGATTGGTAATGCTAACACACACAGTACTCGAGGATTTATAACAGAGTAGCAATCACACACTTATTACATCGAATGTCTCAAAAGAGAACTTATTATAGTAAATATGGCTTAAGGCCAACTAATATGATAACAACGGAAGGCTTGGAAGATAAAGTGAGTCCATCAACTCCAACGGCATAGCTGAGCTATACGGCAACGACCTAACGAACCTTACTCCTCGTCTGAAAAGTCTGCAACATAAAACGTTGCAGCCCGAAAACGGGTCAGCACATGGAATATGCTGGCAAAGTAACACAGTAGAGCAAGAACAGAATAATGCTATCACTACATGCATATTTGGCTGATGGAAAGCTCTATGGTTACAGTTTTGCGAAAAGTCAATTTTTCCCTACAACAAAGGAATAGATTTTAATTTAACTATCATGGTAGTTGAAACATCATTGAGAAGGTTCCTCCAACTCAATCCCAATTAAAGTAATTAACAACCCAACAATATTAAGTTAAAAGTGATGAGGTACTAAGATACTCCAAGTACTAGATACTCAAGACGTCTATAACCGGGGACACGGCTAACCATGATTAGTTTGTACACTCTGCAGAGGTTTGCGCACTTTTCCCCACAAGTCTCGATCGCCTCCGTTGAATTTCTCGCACTACATGGTGTTTGAGAAACGGATGACCGAGACACAGTCTTTCAGAAACATTAACTCTCTCTACTCCGAGCAGACCATACCAAAGCTACAACCCACTACCTGCTGATCCACCTCTTCAAGAGCTTCACGTAACTTACTCAACTATGCTAGAGCCCATAATAGCTTGTGGCTGCACACGGAAGTTTCTAGCATGAATCATCTCAGTTCCCTTTGAGCTTGGGTGGCGGTCCATAGGAAAATCACACGGAACGCCGGGATTTCCAAAAATACAGGCAACACTGGGTTCTCTAGGTGACTCAATCCACCCAGATGTGTATTCAAGTTGCCACCTTAAGTTAAACCATTAATTAACAATCTCACATCTGTCATGGCTTTCACTCACCCAAACCACGTCTATGAGCATAGCATAGCAATATAAGCTATTCGTATAAGTAACTCCCAAGGTTTGAATATAACAGGGCCATAGGTTCTACCTCATCAACTACTTCCCAACCCACATGTTAATCACATCCTAACCATGCAATGTCTGAGGATTGGAACTAATGCATAAAAACTGGGTGATAAAGGAATATGATCAAAGTGTTACTTGCCTCGCTGACGATCCGCAAAACCTAGGGACTCCAAATAACACGCTTCGCACTCCGGGAATTCTATCGCAAACAAACAATAGCATACATAAGCAATCAAGCAAAGAAACACGGGTAATCTCAAACAAGAAGATCTACCAGAAAGTTCAACTTAAGAAATCCGGTTAGCAAAAAGAATCAAATCAGACGGAGCAACGAAACTCAAACGGAAAAGAAACAAGATCCGTTTACTAATTTGGACCTAGGTCAAATTTAACTGCAGCAAAAGCTTGTTCAAGTTGATTAAGCAGAAAAAGGGTCTCGAGATGAAGATCTAGGAACTTGAATCGCCTGATTCCGGCAAACGAGCGAAAAGATAAACTAGAACGAAAATCGGATCAGAAATCGCGATCAGAAATAATCGCGGAAAAATCCGATAAAAGAAAGCTGACGAATAGGCTAACGAACGAGCGTTCGTTGTCTGTAACTAACGAGCGAAAACCGTTCGTTAAAACGAACGTACGTATGAACGTCCGCTAAAGAGAAGAACCAGGAAAAAACCGGCGAACCGAACTAAAAAAACGAATTAGGGTTTTTCTAGAAAAAACGAATTAGGGTTTTTCTAGAAAAACCGAATCGGTTTTCTTAAAAAAACTGGAGGCGAACGGCTACCTCGTCGGTCCGGCGAGACGCAGGAGCGGCGGTGGGGCGAGGCGGCGGCAACGGCGAGGCGCGGCTACGGGTGGGGCTGCGGCGGCGGGGTGGGTGGTGGTGGCAGTGGCGGGGCTGGGTATTTAAGAGAGGGGGGGGGGAGGGGGCTTGGGGAGGGGGCAAGGGCGACGGGAGGCGGAGTCCGGCTCGGGCTCTGTCCGAGTCGGCAGCGCGGCGCGGCGGCCGGTCTCCAGGAGGGAGATGGCGCGCAGGAGGGAGTGGGCCGGCCCGGCTGGGGTTTCGGCCAAATCTGTGCCCGAAGACTTTTTTTAAACAATTCCGTCGAACAGAAAAAAATCCTAGAAAATAAAATAAAAATCTAAAAATGCCAAAACTAATTTTCCCCGTCTAAATAGAATATTTATAACGAGATGAACATTTTCTTGGCCCTACAATTAAATTTTGAAAACGTGCAATTTTTCTAGTGCAAACCAAATTGCAATAAAATCCAAAAAACAAATGTTTGATTTTAATAATTTTCCTCCAATATTTCAATTATTTTGGAGAAGTCATATTATCTCCTCTCATATATTTTAATATGAAATATTTTCGGAGGGAAAAATAATTAAAACCAAAAATCCTCGTTCCAAAATTTCATAAAAATCAAATTTAAAAACCGAGGAAGTCCCCAACTCTCCCCAAGGGTCCTTGAGTTGCTTAGGATTTCGAGGATTGCGAGAAGAAATGCAATAAAATGTGATATGCAAGAATGATCTATGTATAACATTCCAAATTGAAATTTTGGATGTTACACCTCATCATGTTCTACTTTACTCCCAATCACTTCTTTCGAGAGAAACTCCTCTAGAAAGGATCCATTATTAGCAACAAAATATCTTGCCTTCGGGTCTGTGATAGAAGGTGTACCCAACAGTTTCTTTTGGGTATCCTATGAAGACGCACTTCTCCAATTTGGCTTCGAGCTTATGAGTTTGAAACTTTTTCACATAAGCATCACAACCCCAAACTTTAAGAAACGACATCTTTGGTTTCTTGCCAAACCATAGTTCATACGGTGTCGTCTCAACGGATTTAGATGGTGCCCTATTTAACGTGAATGCAGCTATCTCTAATGCATAACCCCAAAACAATAGCGGTAAAGCAGTGAGAGACATCATAGATCGCACCATATCTAATAAAGTGCGGTTACGACGTTCGAACACACCATTACATTGTGGTGTTCCAGGTGGCGTGAGTTGCGAAACTATTCCGCATTGTTTCAAATGAAGTCCAAACTCATAACTCAAATATTCGCCTCCACGATCCGATTGCAGAAACTTGATTTTCTTGTTATGATGATTTTCCACTTCACTCTGAAATTCTTTGAACTTTTCAAATGTTTCAGACTTATGTTTCATTAAGTAGATATACCCATATCTGCTCAAGTCATCTGTGAAGGTGAGAAAATAATGATATCCGCCGCGAGCTTCAATGTTCATTGGACCACATACATCAGTATGTATGATTTCCAATAACTTGGTTGCTCTCTCCATTGTTCTGGAGAACGGAGTTTTAGTCATCTTGCCCATGAGGCATGGTTCACAAGTACCAAGTGATTCATAATCAAGTGATTCCAGAAGTCCATCAGAATGGAGTTTCTTCATGTGCTTTACACCAATATGACCTAAACGGCAGTGCCACAAATAAGTTGCACTCTCATTAATAACTCTGCATCTTTTGGCTTCAATACTATGAACATGTGTATCACTACTATCAAGATTTAGTAAAAATAGACCACTCATCAAGGGTGCGTGACCATAAAAGATATTACTCATATAAATAGAACAACCATTATTCTCTGATTTAAATGAATAACTGTCTCACATCAAACAAGATCCGGATATAATGTTCATGCTCAACGTTGGCACCAAATAACATTTATTTTGGTCTAAAACTAATACCAAAGGTAGATGTAGAGGTAGCATGCCGACGGCGATCACATCGACTTTGGAACCATTTCCCACGCGCATCGTCACCTCGTCCTTAGCCAATCTTCGCTTAATCCATAGCCCTTGTTTCGAGTTGCAAATGTTAGCAACTGAACCAGTATCAAATACCCAGGCACTACTGCGTGCATTAGTAAGGTACAAATCGATAACATGTATATCAAATATACCTTTCACTTTCCCATCCTTCTTCTCCGCCAAATACTTGGGGCAGTTCCGCATCCAGTGACCAGTCCCTTTGAAGTAGAAACACTCAGTCTCAAGTTTAGGTCCAGACTTGGGTTTCTTCACTTGAGCAGCAACTGGCTTGCTGTTCTTCTTGAAGTTCCCCTTCTTCCCTTTACCCTTTTTCTTGAAACTGGTGGTCTTATTGACCATCAACACTTGCTGCTCCTTCTTGATTTCTACCTCCTTAGCCTTTAGCATTGCGAAGAGCTCAGGAATCGTCTTATCCATCCCTTGCATATTATAGTTCATCACGAAGCTCTTGTAGCTTGGTGGCAGTGATTAAAGAAATATGTCAATGATACTATCATCAAGAAGATTAACTCCCAGCTGAGTCAAGTGGTTATGGTACCCAGACATTCTGAGTATATGTTCACTGACAGAACTACTCTCCATTTTGCAGCTGTAGAACTTATTGGAGACTTCATATCTCTCAATCCAGGCATTTGCTTGAAATATTAACTTCAACTCCTGGAACATCCATATGCTCCATGACATTCAAAATGTCATTGAAGTCTCGATTATAAGCCGTAAAGCATGGCACACTGAACTATCGAGTAGTCATCAGCTTTGCTGTGCCAGGTGTTCACAACATCTGGTGTTGCTCCGGCAGCGGGTTTGTCGCCTAGTGGTGCTTCCAGGACATAACTCTTCTATGCAACAATGAGGATAATCCTCAAGTTACGGACCCAGTCCGTGTAGTTGCTACCATCATCTTTCAACTTACCTTTCTCTAGGAATTTATTAAAATTCAACGGAACAACAGCACGAGCCATCTATCTACAACAACATAGACATGCAAAATACTATCAGGTACTAAGTTCATGATAAATTAAAGTTCAATTAATCAAATTGCTTAAGAACTCCCACTTAGATAGACATCTCTCTAATCTTCTAAATGATCACATGATCCATATCAACTAAACCATGTCCGATCACCACGTGAGATGGAGTAGTTTTCAACGGCGAACATCACTATGTTGATCATATCTACTATATGATTCACGCTCGACATTTCGGTCTAAGTGTTCTGAGGTCATATCTGCATATGCTAGGCCCGTCAAGTTTAACCCGAGTATTCTGCGTGTGCAAAACTGGATTGCACCCGATGTATGTGAACGTAGAGCTTATCACACCTGATCATCATGTGGTGTCTCGGCACGACAAACTGTAGCAACGGTGCATACTCAGGGAGAACACTTATACTTGAAATTTAGTGAGAGATCATCTTATAATGCTACCGCCAAACTAAGAAAAATAAGATGCATAAAGGATAAACATCACATGCAATCAATATAAGTGATATGATATGGCCATCATCATCTTGTGCCTTTGATCTCCATCTCCAAAGCACCGTCATGATCACCATCGTCACCGGCTTGACACCTTGATCTCTATCGAAGCATTGTTGTCGTCTCGCCAACTATTGCTTCTATGACTATTGCTACCGCTTAGTGATAAAGTAAAGCAATTACATGGCGATTGCATTTCATACAATAAAGCGACAACCATATGGCTCCTGCCAGTTGCCGATAACTGTGTTACAAAACATGATCATCTCATACAATAAAATTTAGCATCATGTCTTGACCATATCACATCACAACATGCCCTGCAAAAACAAGTTAAGCGTCCTCTACTTTGTTTTTGCAAGTTTTACATGGCTGCTACGGGCTGAGCAAGAACCATTCTTACCTACGCATGAAAAACAACAACGCGGTATAGTGATTGCTTTTTGATCTTTAGAAAGAACCCTGTTCAATGAATCCGATTCAACTAAAGTTGGAGAAACTGACACCCACCATCCACCTTTGTGCGAAGCACTTCGGTAGAACCAGTCTCGCGTAAGCGTACACGTAATGTCGGTCTGGGCCACTTCATCCAACAATACCGCTGAATCAAGAATCAACTAGTGACGGCAAGCAATATGTATATACCCACACCCACAACTCCTTTGTGTTGTACTCGTGCATATAACATGTACGCATAAACCTGGCTCGGATGCCACTATTGGGGAACAGAGTAATTTCAAAAAAAATCCTACACACACGCAAGATCATGGTGATGCATAGCAACGAGAGGGGAGAGTGTTGTCTACGTACCCTCGTAGACTGTAAGCGGAAGCGTTATGACAACGCACTTGATGTAGTCATACGTCTTCACGATCGACCGATCCTAGTACCGAAAGTATGACACCTCCGCGATCTGCACACGTTCGGCTCAATGATGTCCCATGAACTCACGATCCAGCAGAGTGTCGAGGGAGAGCTTCATCAGCACGATGGCATGATGATGGTGATGATGATGCTACCGGAACAGGGCTTCGCCTAAGCACCGCTACGATATGACTGAGGTGGATTATGGTGGAGGGGGGCACCACACACGCCTGGAAACCATCAACTTGTGTGTTCTAGGGTGCCCCTGCCCCCGTATATAAAGGAGCAAGGGGAAGGCTGGCCGGCCTTGGGGCGCGCCAAGGAGGGGGAGGAGTCCTCCTCCTAGTAGGAGTAGGACTCCCCCTTTCCTAGTCCAACTAGGAGGAGGGAGGGGGAAGGAAGGAGAGGGAGAGAGGGGGGAAAGAGGGGGCGCTGCCCCCTCCTTGTCCAATTCGGACTCCCAAGGGGGGGGGCGGCCAGCCCTATGGCCCCTCCTCTCTCTCACAAGGCCCATGTTGGCCCATTAGTTCCCCCAGAGGTTCCGATAACCCTCAACACTCCGATAATCATCCGATGACCCCTGAACTGATCCGGTGCCCGAATGTAGTCATCCAATATATCAATCTTTATTTCTCGACCATTTCGAGACTCCTCGTCATGTCCGTGATCATATCCGGGACTCTAAAATACCTTCGGTACATCAAAACACATAAACTCATAATACCGATCGTCACCGAATGTTAAGCGTGCGGACCCTATGGGTTCGAGAACTATGTAGACATGACCGAGACACGTCTCTGGTCAATAACCAATAGCAGAACCTAGATGTTCATATTGGCTCCCACATATTCTATGAAGATCTTTATCGGCCAAACCACATAACGATATACGTTGTTCCCTTTGTCATCGGTATGTTACTTGCCCGAGATTCGATCTTCGGTATCTCAATACCTTGTTCAATCTCGTTACCGGCAAGTCTCTTTACTCATTCTGTAATGCATTATCCTACAAATAACTCATTAGTCACATTGCTTGCAAGGCTTATATTGATGAGCATTACCGAGAGGGCCTAGAGATACCTCTCCGACAATCGGAGTGACAAATCCTAATCTCGATCTATGCCAACTCAACAAACACCATCGGAGACACCTGTAGAGCACCTTTATAATCACCCAGTTACGTTGTGACGGTTGGTAGCACACAAAGTGTTCTTCCGGTATTCGGGAGTTGCATGATCTCATAGTCATAGGAACATGTATAAGTTATGGAGAAAGCAATAGCAACAAACTAAACGATCATCGTGCTAAGCTAACGGATGGGTCAAGTCAATCACATCATTCTCTAATGATTTGATCTCGATAATCAAATGACAACTCATGTCTATGGTTCGGAAACATAACCATCATTGATTCAACGCGCTAGTCAAGTAGAGGCATACTAGTGACATTTTGTTTGTCTATGTATTCACACATATACTAAGTTTTCGGTTAATACACTTCTAGCATGAATAATAAATATTTATCATGATATAAGGAAATATAAATAACAACTTTATTATTGCCTCTAGGGTATATTTCCTTCAACCTCTGCCGGCAAGACCCCTTCCGGCAAGCGTGCCTCTTTGGAGTGCCGCGCTCCCGTTGAGGACGTGCTAGAGAGCTCCACTGGCAAGAGCAAGAAGTCCAAGGCTGCACCACCAGAAACCAAGAAAGCGTCCGTCAAGGAGGACGACACGGGCGGGGCTTTCACGATAAGCTCCACCCTCGACAGCAAATAGGAAAGCACGCTCGTCACCTTCCCACGGGCGAATGTCAATGTTTTTGCATGGCAAGCATCTGACATCCCCGGCGTTCCTAGGGAGGTGATTGAGCACCATCTTGCCGTTTGTCCTCATGCGCGGCCCGTCAAGCAGAAGGTTAGGAAGCAAGCTTTAGAGCAACAAGAGTTCATCATCGAGGAGATCAGGAAGTTGGAGACGGCAGGCCTGGTTAGAGGAGTGCTCCACCCTACGTGGTTGGCCAATCCGGTGGTGGTGCGTAAGGCAAATGGGAAATGGAGGCTGTGTATTGACTACACAGATGTCAATAAAGCCTATCCAAAGGATCCTTTCCCTCTGCCATGCATCGACCAGATTGTGGACTCCACTGCCGGGTGTGACCTGCTGTCATTCCTCGACACTTATTCAGGATACCACCAAATCTTCATGGTGAAGGAAGAGGAAGAAAAAACCACGCTCGTCACCCCATGTGGTACGTACTGTTTTGTACGAATGCCTTTCAGGTTGAAGAGCGTTGGTTCAATGTTTACCTGAGCTGTCCAGATTGGTTTGGAACCCCAACTACATAGAAATGTGGAAGCTTATATGGACGACATAGTGGTCAAAACCAAGGACAGAGCCACGCTCATGCAAGATTTAGAAGAAACATTTGCAAATCTGCGCAAGATCAACCTCAAGATCAACCCAGAGAAGTGCGTGTTTGGCATCCCCTCTGGCAAAATTCTTGGGTTCTTTGTGTCTCAATGCGGAATCGAGGCAAATCCCGACAAGATCAAGGCAATCGAACAGATTGAGGTGCCAAAATGGGTCAAAGACGTCCGTAGGCTCGCCGGCTGCGTTGCTGCCTTGAGTAGGTTCATCTCCAAATCTGCTGAGAGCGCCCTCCCCTTTTTCAAAGTTTTGAAAAAGGCGCGTCTATTAAAGTGGACTCTGGAGGCAGATGGAGCGCTGCATGATTTGAAGAGGTACCTCTCCTCCACGCCAATACTAGTCGCGCCTAAACCACAAGAGCCATTGCTGCTGTACTTAGTAGCAACGAATCAAGTTGTCAGTGTTGTGCTGGTGGCGCAGAGGGAACTTGAGGAAGAAGCAATAGTAGCAGCAGAGCCATCAGATGGCAGGCCGGGGCCTTCCCCGGCAGAGCCTGACGACGGCAAGGCGGAACCCCCGGCGAGGCCTGATCCCGGCAAGGCAGAGTCTGAGCAGATGGGCGGAGTGGGACAGAAGAAGAAGGTGGTGCAGCACCCCATTTATTGTGTCAGTTCCCTCTTTCAGGGGGCTAGATCAAGACATTCTGGTATGCAGAAACTACTTTTCGGCCTCCTCATGGCCTCGAGAAACCGTGTCACTATTTCCAAGCACATGAGATCACCGTCGTCACCCCCCTCCCTTTGCAACGGATTTTGCACAACCCAGATGCGACAGGGAGGATTCTGGAGTGGGCATTGGAGCTGTCGAGGTTTGGCCTCAAGTTCAAAAGTACTTCAACGATCAAAAGCCGAGCCTTGGCAGAATTCATAGCGGAATGGACCGCAACGCCCGACGAAGAAGTTCAAGAAACCACCCTTCCCAACAAGGAGACCTGTCGTGATTGGGTTATGTACTTTGATGGTGCTTTCTCACTACAAGGTGCTGGGGCCGTTGTGCTACTCGTCACGCCCACAGGAGAGCACCTCAAGTACGTAGACCAGATGCACTTTCCTCGGGAAAAATCAACGAACAACACGGTGGAGTATGAGGGATTGCTTGCCGGTCTTAGGATCATGGCAGACCTCAGAATCAAGAAGCTCATCATCAGAGGTGATTCGCAGCTCGTCGTTAAGCAAGTCAACAAGGATTACCAGAGCCCGTTGATGGAGGCCTACGTGGATGAAGTGAGGAAGTTGGAAGATCATTTTGATGGATTGCAAGCAGAGCATGTTCCCCGAGCAGAGAATGGCATTGCTGACAACCTGTCGAAGCGTGCTGCCCTAAAGTTGCTTGTGGAACCAGGTACCTTTGTACTTCAGCTAATTCAGCCATCTGTTGAGCCATCAGCAGGGCAGAACAAGCGAAGGAAGACAAGCCCCGGTAAGTACCTTCCCGCCGAGCTCCCAGGAGCCGTCGGCAAGCAGATTGCCGGGTACCCCAAGCTTGCCGTGGGGCAACCACCTCCGGCAGGGCCTCAGGCCCTGACCGTAGAGACAGCCGCCCCTATGGATGAAGATGAGCCTTTAGTCCTCGCCATCGAGCCCCAGGCTCTAGCATGGGCCCAGCACACCGTCCGTTTCCTCCAAACAGGGGAACTCCCTAAGGAACAGGAAGAAGCAGAAAGAGTAGCCCGTCGGTCCAACATGTACCAGTTTGTGGATAATACCCTGTATAGAAGGAGGCCAAACGGTGTGAAGCTGAAGTGCATTCCTCAAGAGGACGGACTGGAGCTGTTGGCAGAGATACATGGAGGCGTATGTGGCTCCCACATAGGGTCGAGAGCCCTAGCCGGCAAGGCATTCCGGCAAGGTTTCTTTTGGCCCACAACCCTCTAGGATGCAGCTGCACTAGTAACCAAGTGTGAAGCGTGCCAGTTCCATTCAAAGAAGCTTCATCAACTAGCTCAAGCCCTTCAAACAATCCCTCTCTCCTAGCCATTTTCGGTCTGGGGGCTCAACATACTGGTCCCCTTCCCCCATGCTGTCGGGGGCTTTGAGTACTTGTACGTCGCAATCGACAAGTTCACAAAGTGGCCCGAAGTGGAAGCAGTGAGGAAGGTGATAGCACAGTGAGCCGTCAAGTTCTTCAAGGGGCTAGTTTGCCGTTTTGCTGTGCTGAACAGGGTCACCACCGACAACGGCATGCAGTTCACAAGCCACCCCTTCATTCAGTACATCCAGGACCTCGGCAGCAAGGTCTGTTTCGTTTCAGTGGCGCACCCACGGAGCAACTGCCAGGCAGAGAGGGAAATGCTGAAGTACTGCCAGGCTTGAGGACAAAGAGTTTTGACAGGCTGCACAAATGTGGAAGGTGCTAGATTGATGAGTTGCCGATGGTTCTTTGGTCGATCAGAACGACGCCAAATTGAGCCACCGACCAGACACCCTTTGCCCTGGTATATGGGAGCAGAAGAAGTTCTCCCCATGGAACTCACATAAGGGTCACCTCGAGTGCTCACTTATGATGAGCTCGAGCAAGAGCAGTTGCGGCAAGATGACGCGATGCTCCTTGAGGGAGATCGCCTTCGGGCGGCTGTGCGAGCTGCACGCTACCAGCAAGCCTTGCGCCGCTACCATACCCGCAAGGTTCATGCCCGAAGTTTTGAGGAAGGTGACCTTGTTCTTTGGCGCATTCAGTCGGCCAAGAATTCCAAGAAGTTGATGCTGAAATGGGAAGGCCCTTATCGGGTAATGCGAGTCACCAGGCCTGGCGCAGTCCGCCTGGAGACCGAAGATGGTATTCTAGTGAGTAACTCCTGGAACATCGAACATCTTCGTAAGTTTTACCCATGAGGCATGGTTGCCAGGCCTCCCGACAAACCACCTTTTGTACAAGCCTTGCCGGCAAGGCATGTAACCCTTGGTACAGAGCTAGGCACAGACCCTGAGCATAAATAAATGAAGCGTTGGCGCCCTAAGTTTTAGCATGCATGCTAGGTTGAGTCTCTCTCTTTGTTAGGGTTGATAGTGCTCAACGGTAACTAACCCCTAGCATAGAGATCGAGTGTGTGTCTTTCTGTCATTTCCAGTCCTTTCTTTGGTTCGCAGGCTGCACAGGCGTTTCTGCCCAACCATTTAAGAGCAAGGAGACGGATCGACATCCTCGACCCCGGCAAGGCTGCAGATTCA
Source organism: Triticum urartu (assembly GCF_003073215.2). Classification (NCBI taxonomy): domain Eukaryota; kingdom Viridiplantae; phylum Streptophyta; class Magnoliopsida; order Poales; family Poaceae; genus Triticum; species Triticum urartu. Next base: position 584,709,707 of record NC_053024.1, read on the forward strand.
GATAAGTATTTTATCTCCTGTTATACATTTCCATATGGGACTTGGATGTATGAGACTTTGTTTGTTCCCGGGCCACCATGCTCCCCCTTTCCTATGCCCAAGAACTCTTCTTTGGGACGGAACATGGTTGTAGTTGCGGTGACAAGGAAACAAATGAAGGGCCTAATCCTACTTCGCCCCTGCATCCACCAAGAGCGTGAGTACGGTCGAGCTATGAAGTGGGAGGACGGCAAGGTCTGCTGCCGGGCAACAGTGCTTATCTTAAGATAACAAGGACTCCTTCCTTGGTGTGAGCCTGATCACGCATAAAAGAACCCGGCAAGACCCTTTTTTCATTAATACATTGCAAAGAAGTACAACTCGTACGGAATGTAAACATGGGCAAGGGGATTACAAGGTTTAAATCTGACATATCCCCGTAGGCTTAAAAAGAGGATAAGATGCCCGTAATCCCTCTTCTTATCCCTCTCCCCAGGAAGCTTACCAAGATAGTAGGAGGGCAAAAGGAGTTCCTAGGCGAGGTACGAGTAGCAAAAGACACCAAGAGAACATCCCGGTAGTCGACCAGAAGAAGGTCGGTGATGACGGTGCCGGAACAAGAGCCAAAAGATGAGGCAGTGGGCCGGCAATACGCGACGAAGGCGTCGATGCCATCGTACTCTGACTTGACAGCCCGCCACCCGCCTTCTTCGTCTTCCCCGTTGAGGGAGTCCTGGATTAGGGGGTCTCCGGACAGTCGGACTATATCCTTTGGCCGGACTGTTGGACTATGAAGATACAAGATTGAAGACTTCGTCCCGTGTCCGGATAGGACTCTACTTGGCATGGAAGGCAAGCTAGGAAATATGGATATGTATATCTCCTCCTTTGTAGCCGACCTTGTGTAACCCTAGCCCCCTCCGGTGTCTATATAAACCGGAGGGTTTTAGTCCGTAGGACAACATACAATCATACCATAGGCTAGCTTCTAGGGTTTAGCCTCTCCGATCTCGTGGTAGATCAACTCTTGTAATACCCATATCATCCAGAATAAATCAAGCAGGACGTAGGGTTTTTCCTCCATCAAGAGGGCCCGAACCTGGGTAAAATATCATGTTCCCTACCTCCTGTTACCATCCGCCTTAGACGCACAGTTCGGGACCCCCTACCCGAGATCCGCCAGTTTTGACATCGACATTGGTGCTTTCATTGAGAGTTCCTCTGTGTCGTCGCCGTTAGGCTTTAAGGCTCCTTCTATCATCGATAGCGATGTAGTCCAAGGTGAGACTTTTCTCCCTGGACAGATCTTTGTGTTCGGCGGCTTCGCACTGCGGCCAACTCGCTTGGCCATCTGGAGCAGATTGAAAGCTACGCCCCTGGCCATCAGGTCAGGTTTGGAAGCTTAAATTACACGGCCGATATCCGCGGAGACTTGATCTTCGACGGATTCGAGCCCCTGCCTTTTGCGCCACGCGGTCACGATGAATATGATTTAGCTCTATCATTGGACCATATTCAGGAGATCGCACCGGCAGCCGCTCCGAGCCTTAATTCGGAGCCAGTTGCGCCATCCATGGACGGGTGGATGGACCCTGTCACGGAGGCCGTATCCTCAGCGACGATCGAGCCGAATATCGACCTTGCCCTTCACGAGAGCCGTGTTGCCAAACTGCTGGATCCTTCCCCGGCCACGGACTTCGAACCGTCTGCGCCCGTGCCTATCAAATCCGACTGGGCGCCAATCATGGAATTCACCTCCGCGGATATCTTTCAGCACTCGCCCTTCGGCGACATACTGAATTAGTTAAAGTCTCTCTCCTTGTCAGGATAGTCCTAGCCGAACTATGTCCGGCAGGATTGGGATGCGGATGACGAAGAAATTCGCCGCCCACCCACCACCCACTTAGTAGCCACTTTCGATGACTTAACCGACATGCTCAACTTCGACTCTGAAGACATCGACGGTATCGACGACGATGCAGGAGATGAACAGGAACCACTGCCCATAGGGCACTGGACGCCCACTTCATCAGATGACGTATACATGGTGGACAGACCAAAAGAAAACGACGACAAGGAACGGAAGGAAGCAACGAAGGGTTGTCCCCTCAAGAAGCAGTCAAAGCGGCGGCGTAAGCGCCGCTCCAAATCCCGCCTCGGCAGAAACAACGATCATATAGACCCAGCGTTAGAGTAGGGTGAACCATCGCCGAACCACGGCAACACGGAGAATCAAACCGAACAACCCGACTCTGTCAAAGATAATAGTCCAGAGGACATCACACCGGACAGACACCCGGAGCAACAGAATGCCCGTCAAAGGCATGTTGCCACCGTGAGGAGTCTAAAAAAGTAGAAGCAAAGGCTCGAGGCTGCGCAAGACACACTCAGAATAAGATGGAGTAAAGTACTCAACACAGCAGCGAAGTACGGCGGTAATCGCCCCACAAAGAGCTACCCGAAGCGGAAGTTGCTACCTGAATTTGATGAGGAGGCCTTCATAACGCTCTCGATGTGGCTATATCTCCCACATGTCGAAGCATGACTTAGAGGCATAACCGCATTGAAAGCAATGTCGCAAGTGAGGTAATCTTCACACAACCCATGTAATACAATAAGGGAAAGAGATACATAGTTGGCTTAGAATCGCCACTTCACACAATTACATGAATAAAGCATTACATCAACCAGATACAATCAAGGTCCGACTACGGAACCAACATAAAATAAGACTACCCCAAATGCTACACAGATCCCCGATCGTCCCGACTGGGCTCCACTACTGATCAACTAGAATGAAACAACATAAGCAACACGATCTTCATAGAGTTCCTCCTTGAGCTTGGTTGCTTCATCTGCACGGTTCAACGGCACCTGCAAGCTGGTTTTGGAAGTATCTATGAGTCACGGGGACTCAGCAATCTCACACCCTCGCGATCAAGACTATTTAAGCTTATGGGTAAGGTAAAGGTATGAGGTGGAACTGCAGCAAGTGACCAGCATATATGGTGGCTAACATATACGCAAAAGAGAGCGAGGAGAGAAGGCAAAGCACGGTCAAACAACTATGATCAAGAAGTGATCCTAGAACAACCTATGTCAAGCATTACTCCAACACCGTGTTCACTTCCCGGACACCGCCGGAAAGAGACCACCACGGTAACACACACGGTTGATGTATTTTAATTAAGGTCAACTTCAGGTTTTCTACAACCGGACATTAACAAATTCCCATCTGCCCATAACCGCGGGCATGGCTTTCGAAAGTTCAAATCCCTGCAGGGGTGTCCCAACTTAGCCCATCAAAAGCTCTCACGGTCAACGAAGGATATTCCTTCTAGCGGGAAGACCCGATCAGACTCAGAATCCCGGTTACAAGACATTTCGACAATGGTAAAACAAGACCAGCAAAGCCACCCAGATGTGCCGACAAATCCCGATAGGAGCTGCACATATCTCGTTCTCAGGGCACACTGGATGAGCCAGACGTCGGGTGGGCCAGCCCAGAGTTGCCCCTGGTAGCTCTGGACATCGCTCAGTTTGGACCAACACTCAGAGGAGCACTGGCCCGGGGGTTTAATAAAGATGACCCTTGAGCAGGCCTACCCAAGGGAAGGAAAAAGGCTAGGTGGCGAATGGTAAAACCAATGTTGGGCCTTGCTAGAAGAGTTTTATTCAAGGCGAAATGTCAAGGGGTTCCCATTATAACCCAACCGCGTAAGGAACGCAAAATCCGGGAACATAACACCGATATGACGAAAAGTAGGGTGGCAAGAGTGGAACAAAACACTAGGCATAAGGCCGAGCCTTCCACCCTTTACCAAGTATATAGATGCATTAATTAAATAAGAGATATTGTGATATCCCAACAAGTAAACATGTTCCAACAAGGAACAACATCTCCATGTTCCACCAAGGAACAAACTTCAATCTTCACCTGCAACTAACAACGCTATAAGAGGGGCTGAGCAAAGTGGTAAAATAGCCAAACAACGGTTTGCTAGGACAAGGTGGGTTAGAGGCTTGGTTCAACAATATGAGAGGCATGATAAGCAAGTGGTACGTATCGTAGCATAGGCATAGCAAAAGAGCAAGCAACTAGCAAGCAAAGATAGAAGTGATTTCAAGGGTATGGTCATCTTGCCTGAAATCCCGCAAGGAAGAAGAACGAGTCCATGAAGAAGACAAACGGACGTAGTCGAACGGGTCCTCACAAACGCGACGTTACCATAACCAACCCAAGGAAGCAACATCGGAAAGAAGCAAACAATCATGGTAAACAACCATCACATAATCATGGCATGATGCACAACCAAGTATGATGCATGTCCTGTTTAAAGAGGTATGGCATGGCAAAGTGCATAAGCAATTCTACAAATTAAGTGGAGATCAATATGCAACAAGTTGCATATTGACGGAACACCACATTCAAGTTATTTAGTTCTCTCTCATTTATGTACCCAACAAGATTAAATGTTGATTAACATGGCAAGAGGGTGAAGCAAAGTAAAACTACCTATCTAGTCAAGTTTAAATGAGGCCGGAAACAACGAACAACAAGTCCGGAAACTCCTCATGTGCACATTTTAAGATTTGGAACTGTTCTGCCCTAAATCACATTTTAGAGTTATTAAACATGCAGAGCAAAGCCACCATGTTAAACTAGGCATTTTTCTACCCCATTTACATATAAAATTTATTAAATTTGGAGCTACGGTTATTAAGTTATGAATTAAAGCATTTTAGCATGGCATAGGAGCAAATTTAACCAAACAGAATTTTAAACATTTTTAACATGGGTGAGAGTTACATATAATGAAACTAGACAAAACTCTAAGCATTTTACATATATGACATGATCTATTTGGATGCATGGATATTTAGTAATGCACAAATCAAAATGATGGCATTACTTAAATTATGCAGAAGAAAATAAAACACGGGCTGAGCCAGCCACTGTCAAAGACGAGGGGGCCCGGGGTGTTGAGGAGGTAGGACTGTGGGTGTGGAGAGGGGTGTAAGGACGGAGAGAATGACGAGTGGGGTCCCACTGTCATAGAGGCCAAAATGGTAAAAATTGGGCACTTCACAAGTGGCCCGACGGGGATTCGAACCTGGGTCTGCAAGGTAAGTGGGAGTGGTTTCAACCACTGGGCTAGGATTAGGTGATTTGGATAAAGGTGTGGTCGAGATGCTCTTAAACAGTTAGGCGGCCTGGCTTGGCTTCTTCTACGGAAACACAGGAGATGGCATCATCGCTGGCGAGCAACGACGGCACGGCAGGACACCGTATGCGGCGGCGGGCGTGCGGGAAGGAGAAGTAGTGCTGATCCAAGGGCGCTGGAAGGCTAGGAGCAGCAGGGTGCTCAAGTTCAAGCTCGACTTGGCTCGGGCATGCGGACGCACGCAGAGGCAGGGAAAGGAAACGCGGTGAGGCGGCACGTCCTTGCGTTCGAGTGCGGGCGCGCGGTCAGGGTGCGGGCGTAGGTACGGCGACACGCGACGTGGGGCAGAGAGGGGGTTGTGCTCGAGTTCGAGCATGCGTGTGCAAATCTGCGGTTGCGGTAGCCCGAGGACGAGCTAGTGCTTGACTCGGGCCATCTCGGTGATGCCGAACTGAGGCGATGGCGAGCAGGAAAGTAGGAATGCGGGCGAGGCATGCGGGGGCGCGTGCGTGCGAGGAAACTGGCAAGGACGCGAGCATAGCATGGAGTGCGTGGATGCACCTACAGACAAAGAGCGAGGTGCTCTGTTTCGTGCGCAAGGCGAGGTTACAGCAACAAGTCTCTGACATGACATATCGAGGCTGAACGGAAGCAAACGACGTTGAGGGAGAGCGAGGAGGGGAGGCTGCTCACCGGGGTCCCGTAGGACAAGACGAAGAGGCCGGAATCACGATGGCAGAGGTGCGAGGAGGCGCTGATCATGGAGGCGTTCGGCTCCGTGAAGAAGACGAGCGTAGGAGGAAGACGAGGGTGCAGGCGACACCATCTTGACGCCCGCGGCGCCATCGTGGTCGGAGGCGACGTAGACGATGTCAGGGAAGATGACGCGCACGGCGAAGTCGGATGGTTCTGGCTGGAGGCATGCCGGCGACGAGCTCTCTCTCACGAACTCGCTCGGGACCAAAAAGGCGATGGCTATGGTGGGCGACTCACCTGCGGCGGCAGCGGAGGGAGGAGAGGGAAAGAAGGGAAACCTAGGGTACAAGGCGCTGGATTAAAAGGGGCTAGGGCGACGGGACGGCGCGACGGTGCTCTCGTGCTCGCGGTTCCCATGGTGACATCGAGAGGAAAGGGAAAGGTGGGTAAGGTGCTATAGGGAGGCGCTGACAGGTGGGGCCGAAGCGACCACGTGTTGAGGGGCTAGCGGGGGTAGGCTAAGGCGCGGGTGAGAATAGCATGAGAGGGAAAGGTGCGGGTGGCTGAGTGGGCTGGCGGGTGTGCTCGGCCTGTTGGTGCGCGGGACTGGCTGGGCCGGCCTGGGAGGCCGAGGCCCAGGTAGGCGGCTGCTGCTGGGTTGCACTGCTGCTGCTGCTGCTTTCTTTTCCATTTCTTCAGACAGAAATGCAAAAAGGAAAGAGCAGGGGAAAAAGGAGTGGAGCTAGAGAAATATAAAAATATTCTCATGATCTTGAAAATGTTCTCTAATTAATAGAAGTGGTTTGGAGATTTTTAAAGGAAGTAAAATAATTCAAGTTTGAATTAAATTCAAACTTGAACCATTTTAAACCCTAACCAAAACAATTCCAATTGAGATGAAATTTGACAGAGAGGCTAGGTATATGGTGTTAGAATATTGGTGAAAAGATTAACATTTATGGTGGAGGCAAAGTGGCACTTGCAAAGAATGGAAGAAAAGGGAAGGAAGGAGAAGTGATGGTGCAATGGTTTGAGAGGGTGACAAGGGTAATGCACATGATGACAAGATGAAATGCAACACGCAAGCAAAAGACATGGCAACAGCAGCGAATAACTCGAAGACACCTGGCACATCGGTCTCGGGGTGTTACAACACTCCACCACTACGAGAGGATCTCGTCCCGAGATCTAGAATGGCACCGGAGGGAAAACGGAAGAGAAAGAGAAGAGGTAAAACTAAGTTGCTTCTTGACAAACGAGTGAAACCAAAGAACCTTGAAAAGTTGAACAACTTGAAAGAAAGAATACAACGAAGATGAACGAATTTGAAAACACTCCGTTCGAAAAGAGGAACAAGGAACATTACGAGGACCTTGTAGCTTAAGTGCCAAGATAGATATTGAAACCACTCCGGTAAAAACAAGATAGAGAAGGAATAAGAATGATATAATTTTGACAGCACTCCGACTGTAAATGGAAAGAATCGAACATGATCTTGGGAAAAATTGGACGATACTTGATGAAATCAACAACACACTACCTCCGGAACTATTGAAAGAATGGCACAAGGGTAAGAAATGTTTCAGACAGCACTCCGGTTGAGAAGGAAGGGAAAACATGATAAGATAAGAGAACTTGGAAAGAAGGCACGACACTCTGGTTAAATGGATAAGCATGAAAAGAACATGGTCCTGACAATCCGAAATAATGAGTGAAGAGAGCAACATCACAATGCCTCCGGAAGAAATGAGAGAATGGAATAGAATGAACGGAGGAGAAAACAAGATCTTGAGAGAGCACGCTTACAACATATGCTAGAACGGAGTTGTTGGATTAACAACAACGAAAAGGATAAGCTTGCTATGGTCTTATGAAACATGAACTCAAATTATCAAGAATGACATAATACCACCTCCAATGATACGAAAGAAAGAATTGCACTCCGGATTGCGAGATGAAGAATGCTTGAGCTCCTTAAAACAATCTCGATGAAAACTTCGAGAAGGAATTAAATCCTTGATGAAACCTTCATGTAGAACATCCATGAAGAACTTCAGTAATAAAAAGGATAACGAAAAGAAGTTGAAAACTGAAGGTCAAACCTTACAACGATTTAGATGAATCTTCATGATGATATAATTGAAAGAGGTTGGAACTCCAGGAAAAAGAGAAGATGAAACAAATGAAACCGAGAATTTGAAGAGCCTCCGGAATAAAGAATTAATCACTTGGAAGAAACCAGAATAAGAATTACATTATGCGTATCCCTCACCAATTAAATTGGTGACAATAAATGGCTTTGGCATACTACTTATTCTCGTAGAAAGGAATTAAGATAGATATAGCGTCAACTTGGAAAGGTCTTCAATGAAACACCGATAGGATTGGAAAGAACGAGTGAATTGATATGATAACGAAGGAAGAGACATCTTGAACGAACGACCGTAAGAATTAAATGAACGAAGTAAAGGATGAATCACTGGTAAGAATTAGCAAATGAACGAACAAACTTGAGACAATCTAGATACATGAGAACGAAGGGATCACAAACTGATTAGAGATCACTTGAACGATGCACCAGTAAGATTTGGAGAATGATAGCTGAAAGCTGAGAATGAATAAGTCTTTTGAAATGATGGGCTTCGGAGAATCAAAATGAAAATACTCTGAATTACTCCAGAAGGAAGAAAAGAATTCTCACAATCTAACCAATAATGAGATGATAGCACGAAGCTAGAGCCATGAATCTTGAAGAGAATGGAGCAAGATATGGAGGAAAAAAACTCTTCTCCGGTCTTCAAATGCAGAGAATGCCGATGAGAAACACCACCATGAATTGTTTAGACGCTCCGGAAGAATCAAAAGCGAAGATATTGAGCCAACGATGAAAAGAAATTGAGAGATCTTGAAGAAACACATCTGACTGATGAAAATTCATTCTTACGTCAAACTTCGAAAAGAAATTTGAGGATAGCTCCGGGAAAAATAAGAAGAGTTAGGTAAGATCCTGGGAAAAGACCTGTGGGTTAGGGACCACTCAAAAGAAACACCGTAGAACGATTACTTGAAAAGGAGAATTCACCGGTTGAATTAAATGGTTTGAATGAGATAACACCCTCGAAAATAGGTTGAATGGATCTTGAATGAGAATACGAGCCTCCTGAGATATCTTTAGCACTCCAGGACAAATGAATACCGAGAAGTGAATAATAAAGAGGTGCACCGGCATGAGAAAAACATTTGAAAATAAGTAAAAGGATGTGATCACCATCGAAAGATTGCATTGAAAACACTAGGGAAGATAAAAGAACAAAGAATGATAAACTTGAAGCTTCCTTTATCATCTTCCTGAAAATCACCGGATAAGAATACTGACATAAAGGAATGAAGAGATTTCACATCCATAAGATGGATACTTGATTTAGAGATCCGAGTCCTTGAAGAAACAAGGGTGGGAGGGCGGGAAAACAAAGACAACTTGGGACGGATAAAACAAACACCGTTGAGAAGAACTGATAATTGATCTTGTGAATGTTGACAAGATTGGATCCACTTGAAGAGAAACACGCCGGTTGAAAAAGAATTAACATGACAACCTCGATGATCAAGAGGGTTTGGTATTCACATAGGAATATGAGAACACCGTTTAAAGAAGGTATGGAATCAACATTTGACTTCGAAGCAACTCGAATACCAGAACTGAAAACAAAACAAAGGATTGGCTTGCAGAATAAGCCGGAACAAACATATGATAGAGACTTCGTCCGAAGTTTTCGTGGTGGGGCCTACACGGGCTCGATCGTACAACACCATCATGTACAAGGCAGTGCACATGACATACGAAGCGTCCCCGAGTCGGCATAGCCAAGGACTCTTTAAGACACAACGAGACCACTGTAAAACCAACCGTGGATAGGCGGACCACTAGACGTCGAACCCCAATTTCATATCATACATCTGTCGGAAAGGTATCCTAAGAGCTACTTGAATTCCCACTTATAAAATCCCGAAATTTTCCTGGTTATGCAATCAGGTGTTGGGGATACAGGGGAAGCATAATATCTCACTCAAACTAACAAATCCTACATCCAGCTGTATCCATCCTTCAACACATAACCAAGAAACCTTCGGAAATCGTTTACCTCAACCTTCGAAAAGCATCCGTTATACGAGTTATGACAATACTCCCGAACTCCCGCCCTAGTACTGGGTGGCGTCGAGGTTATCTCACCAACAACTGCATAAAATAGATTTTCGATGTCGGCAAAAACTAAACTCAGGTATTCCAGAACTGCAACGATAAAATTGTGACGACAACACCTCGGAGCTCAACTCCCCGGGACACTGCCACAACCCCTAAATGACAGGAGGCACCAAGAACAATGTTCTCGTCACAAAACCATCGGAACGATTCCAAGATACAAGCGTGATCCTAATTTTTTTTAGTGAAATTTGAGAAGAGAAGAGTCAAAACTCTACGTTAGGATGCCTTACCAGAGCGATGAAGGGACTGAGGAGTAAAAAGAAGTCCTAACTCTCCAATATATATAATCCAAAAAGACTCAAAACCTTTTTCTAGGCTCAACAATGCCATCTATTCGATCAAGCAGGGGGCTCCTAAGGTCGGGGAAAGCTCTGATTACCAACTTATAACGCTCTCGATGCGGCTATATCTCCCACGTGTCGAAGCACGACTTAGAGGCATAACCGCATTGAAAGCAATGTCGCAAGTGAGGTAATCTTCACACAACCCATGTAATACAATACGGGAAAGAGATACATAGTTGGCTTACAATCGCCACTTCACACAATTACATGAATAAAACATTACATCAACCAGATACAATCAAGGTCCGACTACTGAACCAAAATAAAAGAAGACTACCCCAAATGCTACACAGATCCCCGATCGTCCCGACTGGGCTCCACTACTGATCAACTAGAACGAAACAACATAACAAACACGATCTTCATAGAGCTCCTCCTTGAGCTTGGTTGCTTCATCTTCACGGTTCAACGGCACCTGCAAGCTGGTTTTGGAAGTATCTATGAGTCACGGGGACTCAGCAATCTCACACCCTCACGATCAAGACTATTTAAGCTTATGGGTAAGGTAAAGGTATGAGGTGGAACTGCAGCAAGTGACTAGCATATATGGTGGCTAACATATACGCAAAAGAGAGCGAGAAGAGAAGGCAAAGCACGGTCGAACAACTATGATCAAGAAGTGATCCTAGAACAACCTATGTCCAGCATTACTCCAACACCGTGTTCACTTCCCGGACACCGCCGGAAAGAGACCATCACGGTTACACACACGGTTGATGTATTTTAATTAAGGTCAACTTCAGGTTTTCTACAACCGGAAATTAGCAAATTCCCATCTGCCCATAACCGCAGGCATGGCTTTCGAAAGTTCAAATCCCTGCAGGGGTGTCCCAACTTAGCCCATCACAAGCTCTCACTGTCAACGAAGGATATTCCTTCTAGCGGGAAGACCCGATCAGACTCAGAATCCCGGTTACAAGACATTTCGACAATGGTAAAACAAGACCAGCAAAGCCACCCAGATGTGCCGACAAATCCCGATAGGAGCTGCACATATCTCGTTCTCAGGGCACACCGGATGAGCCAGACGTCGGGTGGGCCAGCCCAGAGTTGCCCCTGGTAGCTCCGGACATCGCTCAGTTTGGACCAACACTCAGAGGAGCACTGGCCCGGGGGTTTAATAAAGATGACCCTTGTGCAGGCCTACCCAAGGGAAAGAAAAGGCTAGGTGGCGAATGGTAAAACCAATGTTGGGCCTTGCTGGAAGAGTTTTATTCAAGGAGAACTGTCAAGGGGTTCCCATTATAACCCAACCGCGTAAGGAACGCAAAATCCGGAAACATAACACCGATATGACGGAAACTAGGGCGGCAAGAGTGGAACAAAACACCAGGCATAAGGCCGAGCCTTCCACCCTTTACCAAGTATATAGATGCATTAATTAAATAAGAGATATTGTGATATCCCAACAAGTAAACATGTTCCAACAAGGAACAACATCTCCATGTTCCAGCAAGGAACAAACTTCAATCTTCACCTGCAACTAACAACGCTATAAGAGGGGCTGAGCAAAGCGGTAACATAGCCAAACAACGGTTTGCTAGGACAAGGTGGGTTAGAGGCTTGGTTTAACAATATGAGAGGCATGATAAGCAAGTGGTAGGTATCGTAGCATAGGCATAGCAAAAGAGCAAGCAACTAGCAAGCAAAGATAGAAGTGATTTCGAGGGTATGGTCATCTTGCCTGAAATCCCGCAAGGAAGAAGAACGAGTCCATGAAGAAGAAAAATAGACGTAGTCGAACGGGTCCTCACAAACGCGACGTTACCATAACCAACCCAAGGAAGCAACATCGGAAAGAAGCAAACAATCATGGTAAACAACCATCACATAATCATGGCATGATGCACAACCAAGTATGATGCATGTCCTGTTTAAAGAGGTATGGCATGGCAAAGTGCATAAGCAATTCTACAAATTAAGTGGAGATCAATATGCAACAAGTTGCATATTGACGGAACACCACATTCAAGTTATTTAGTTCTCTCTCATTTATGTACCCAACAAGATTAAATGTTGATTAACATGGCAAGAGGGTGAAGCAAAGTAAAACTACCTATCTAGTCAAGTTTAAATGAGGCCGGAAACAACGAACAACAAGTCCGGAAACTCCTCATGTGCACATTTTAAGATTTGGAACTGTTCTGCCCTAAATCACATTTTAGAGTTATTAAACATGCAGAGCAAAGCCACCATGTTAAACTAGGCATTTTTCTACCCCATTTACATATAAAATTTATTAAATTTGGAGCTACGGTTATTAAGTTATGAATTAAAGCATTTTAGCATGGCATAGGAGCAAATTTAACCAAACAGAATTTTAAACATTTTTAACATGGGTGAGAGTTACATATAATGAAACTAGACAAAACTCTAAGCATTTTACATATATGACATGATCTATTTGGATGCATGGATATTTAGTAATGCACAAATCAAAATGATGGCATTACTTAAATTATGCAGAAGAAAATAAAACACGGGCTGAGCCAGCCACTGTCAAAGACGAGGGGGCCCGGGGTGTTGAGGTGGTAGGACTGTGGGTGTGGAGAGGGGTGTATGGACGGAGAGAATGACGAGTGGGGTCCCACTGTCATAGAGGCCAAAATGGTAAAAATTGGGCGCTTCACAAGTGGCCCGACGGGGATTCGAACCTGGGTCCGCAAGGTAAGTGGTAGTGGTTTCAACCACTGGGCTTGGATCGGGTGATTTGGATAAAGGTGTGGCCGAGCTGCTCTTAAACAGTTAGGGGCCCTGGCTTGGCTTCTTCTACGAAAACACAAGAGATGGCATCGTCGCCGGCGAGCAACGACGGCATGGTAGTACTCCGTATGCGGCGGCGGGCATGCGGGAAGGAGCTGTAGTGCTGATCCAAGGGCGCTGGAAGTCTAGGAGCAGCATGGCGCACAAGTTCAAGCTCGACTCGGCTCGGGCATGCGGACGCGCGCAGAGGCAGGGAAAGGAAACACGGCGAGGCAACTCGTCCTTGCGTTCGAGTGCGGGCGCGCGGTCAGGGTGCGGGCGTAGGTACGGCGACATGCGACGTTTAGCAGAGAGGGGGTTGTGCTCGAGTTCGAGCATGCGTGTGCAAATCTACGGTTGCGGTAGCCCGAGGACGATCTAATGCTTGACTCGGGCCGTCTCGAAGATGCCGAACTGAGGCGATGGCGAGCAGGAAAGTAGGAATGCGGGCGAGGCATGCGGGAGCGCGTGCGTGCGAGGAAACTGGCAAGGACGCGAGCATAGCATGGAGTGCATGGATGCACCTACAGACAGAGAGCGAGGTTCTCTGTTTCTTAGGCAAGGCGAGGTTACAACGACAAGTCTCTGACATGACATATCGAGGCTGAAACGGGAGAAAACAATGTCGAGGGAGAGCGAGGAGGGGAGGCTGCTCATCGGGGTCCCGTAGGATAAGATGAAGAGGCCGGAATCACGATGGCAGAGGTGCGAGGAGGCGCTGATCATGGAGGCGTTCGGCTCCATGAAGAAGACGAGCGGAGGAGGAAGACGAGGGTGCAGGCGACACCATCTTGATGGCCTGCGGCGCCGTCGTGGTCGGAGGCGACACAGACGATGTCAGGGAAGATGACGTGCACGGCGAAGTCGGATGGTCCTGGCTGGAGGCATGCCGGCGATAAGCTCGCTCTCACGAACTCGCTCGGGACCAAAAAGGCAATGGCTATGGTGGGCGACCCACCTGCGGCGGCGGCGGAGGGAGGAGAGGGAAAGAAGGGAAACCTAGGGTACGAGGCGCTAGATTAAAAGGGGCTAGGGCGATGGGACGGCGCGACGGTGCTCTCGTGCTCGCGGTCCCCATGGCGACGACGAGAGGAAAGGGAAAGGTGGGTGCGGTGCTACAGGGAGGCGCTGACAGGTGGGGCCGAAGCGACCACGTGTCGAGGGGCTAGCGGGGGTAGGCTAAGGCGCAGGTGAGAATAGCATGAGAGGGAAAGGTGCGGGTGGCTGAGCGGGCGGGCGGATGTGCTCGGCCTGCTGGCGCGCGGGGCTCGCTGGCCGGCCTGGGAGGCCGAGGCCCAGGTAGGCGGCTGCTGCTGGGTTGCACTGCTGCTGCTGCTTTCTTTTCCATTTCTTCAGACAGAAATACAAAAAGGAAAGAGCAGGGGAAAAAGGGGAGGAGCTAGAGAAATATAAAAATATTCTCATGATCTTGAAAATGTTCTCTAATTAATAGAAGTGGTTTGGAGATTTTTAAAGGAAGTAAAATAATTCAAGTTTGAATTAAATTCAAACTTGAACCATTTTAAACCCTGACCAAAACAATTCCAATTGAGATGAAATTTGACAGAGAGGCTAGGTATATGGTGTTAGAATATTGATGAAAAGATGAACATTTATGGTGGAGGCAAAGTGGCACTTGCAAAGAATGGAAGAAAAGGGAAGGAAGGAGAAGTGATGGTGCAATCGTTTGAGAGGGTGACAAGGGTAATGCACATGATGACAAGATGAAATGCAACACGCAAGCACAAGACATGGCAACAGCAGCGAATAACTCGAAGACACCTGGCACATCGGTCTCGGGGCGTTACAGCCTTAGATCGCCCGCAACCAAAAATTAAAACGGCCATCTGGCCGGATAGACGATGTCACGGCCAACATAGAGCGGCAAACAACGCCGCACATAAGCCAATACGCGATCCACGCGAGGGCTCACATCAAAAGGACGGCGCAACCAGATCCATCTATGGATCACGCAAGCGCGCTCCAGCATACGATGCAACAAAACAAACATCCGAACAACGCGGTACACCCAGATACAGGGGTGCCGCACACCCCCTATGTTTCACCGACGAGGTGCTGGACCATGAATTTCCAGAAGTATTCAAACCCGTAAACATAGAGGCATACGACGGAACAACAGACCCTAGGGTCTGGATTGAGGAATATATGCTCCATATCCATATGGCTCGAGGAGATGATCTCCACGCCATTAAGTATTTACCCCTCAAACTCAAAGGGCCAGCTCGGCACTGGCTTAAAAGCCTCCCCGAAAGCTCCATTGGAAGCTGGGAAGAGCTCGAAGACGCTTTTCGGGCAAATTTTCAAGGGACTTATGTTCGACCTCCGGATGTGGACGATTTAAGTCATATAACTCAACAGCCCGGAGAGTCAGCCCGAAAGCTTTGGAACATGTTTCTTACTAAAAATAACCAAATAGTCGACTGTCCGGACGCCGAAGCCTTGGCAGCTTTTAAACACAGCGTCCGAGACGAATGGCTTGCCAGACACCTCGGCCAAGAAGCCGAGAACAATGGTAGCATTAACAAGCCTCATGACCCGCTTTTGTGCGGGCGAGGACGGCTGGCTAGCCCGATGCAGCACCAGCGACCCAAGTACATCCGAAGTTAGAGATGGAAACGGGAAATCACGACGCAGCAAAAATAATAAGCGTCGGAATAAAGAAGACAGCTCGAAGAGCACGGCGGTAAATGCCGGATTCAGAAGCTCTCGGCCAGGTCAACAAAAGCCGCCCTCTAAAGGCGCCAGAGATGAACTGTCCAGCCCAAACAAAATTCTGGACCAGATATGTCAGATCCATAGCACCCCCGATAACCCTGCAAATCATAACCACAGAGAATGTTGGGTCTTCAAGCAATCCGGCAAGCTCAACACCGAACATAAGGGGCAGGATACACCAAGCGAAGATGAGGATGAGCCTCGCAAGCAAAGCACTGGGAACAAAAGAAATTTCCACTAGAAGTCAAAACAGTAAACGCGTTACACATGATCAAGGGGAGAAACAAAGCGACACTCCCAGAGAAATATGCTCAAGGGCCTATCACCGCGGAGTCCTGCCACTGGTCGTCTCAACCGATCACTTTCGACCATCGGGATTACTCAGCAAGTATCCGGCGTGCAGGATGCGCTGCCTTGGTATTAGACCCAATAATTGACGGATACCTCTTCACACGAGTCTTGATGGACGGTGGCAGCAGTCTAAACCTGATATATCAGGACACAGTCCACAAAATGGGGATAGACCCAACGATAATTTGCCACAGCAATACTACCTTTAAAGGAGTAACGCCAGGCCCAGGGGCTCATTGCATGGGCTCCCTGCTACTGGAGGTTATATTCGTCTTCCCCGATAACTTCCGTAGCGAAAATTTAACCTTCCACATTGCTCCGTTCCAAAGTGGCTATCAAGCACTACTTGGACGCGAAGCTTTCGCTCGCTTTAATGTAATACCGCATTACGCCTCCCTCATGCTTAAGATGCCCGGTCCACGTGGCATCACTACAGTAAATGGAAATATTGAGCGATCCAAGCGCGCCGAAGAGAGTGTGGCTGCCTTGGCAGCCGCACACTAAAATAGCCTCACCAACTAAAGCACTCGATAGGTCGTCAAGACTAGGGACACGGTTAGACGAGTTTGACGCAGCTATATGTATTTCATACAGGTTTGATGGCCACACCCCTATTACAAATACAAGGGGCTCAACACGCACAGACAAGTGGCAATTTTTACTCATCCTGAATTGTACATGGTTTCTTTAAACCTACCTTTTTGCACGACAACTTTTCACCTAAGTTCCTCTCTTTTACAGATGACCATCGTGCTACACCCGTCCAGGATACGACACAACAGAGACACAGGCGCAGACGTGCAGCAGGGACCCGTTCCAAGGATTCTTTTTAGATTAAGACCCTGCGTAAACCTTTCTTACTGTCTCTTGTTGATACACATCCCTCGGATTCTCAGTACTATTGAGGAGGATGCTGACGTCTTGGCATGTGGCCACGTCAGAATAATGCACACACCTAGACACCAGGGGCTTCTTACAAAGGGCACTGTTTAGACCCGGTTTACACCATAAAGACCGAATACCTTAGGGAGTGTTCGGCGTCGCGAGTTTGGCCTTATATGCATCAGCTCCAAATCATGTCCTTGGTCAAATGTTGGGTTTTCCCGGCTCCTATGTTTTGCTGCCTTACGTTCTGCTCTATCGGCTAAGGCGGCACCAGGAGAACTACTGCGATTGTGCCCTGGTTCATCCGGACGAGCACCTCAGTAGAGAAAGCCGAAAACTGACTGTCATGATATAGCGTGAGACTGGTCAACCACTCGATGACCTATCGGAGTGTTAGAATTCCTCCTCTTAACGAAGGGTTGTTTCCCGGCCAGGCATGTACGCACCCCGAATTCGGATGAGTGCGGAGCCACCAGGGGCTATATAGTAGCCCCACTGTCAAACTCCTATGGCTAAGTGAAAGTGTTAAAGCATTATAGTCTGGTTGCCTAGTTCGCTGCGCCATCACCTCCTTATTAGGACCAAGACGTTGGATTAAGTATGAATACGCGTCTTCTCCGAACACCCCCGCATTATATGCGTGGGGGATGATGCCGACGACTACAATCTTTCAGGTTATACACATGTATACATAAATGGCCGCACAGGAGGCATCATATTACTTTCGGGCAAAAGTATAAATACAACCTTGATAAATTTAATAAAAACATTGTTTTTACAATGGGAATACATGTCACCCAAACATAATATTCTTTGAGCACTGGGCCTCTATCAAACGAGCACCCTCAAGAACTTCTTCAAAATAGTGCTCGGCAGCCACTCGGCCTATGGCCGAACCCTGCGCCGCAACAGTGGTAGCATCCATATCCGCCCAGTATGCTTTGACACGGGCAAGGGCCATCCACGAGCCTTCTATGCACACCAACCTCTTCATCGCATTGATGCGCGACACCACACCAAGGAACTGCTGCACTAAGCTGAAATAGCTATTCGGCTTCGCCTTTTCCGGCCACAGATGATCTATGACGGACCTCATGGAAAGTCCGGACAACCTATTGAGTTCGGCCCATTTAGCTAGCTGATCGGTCAATGGAAGCAGATGCTCTGGCACGTTGAACTGCGACCAAAACAGCTTGTCCACTTCCTGATCTGTTTGATCTCGGAAGTATTCGGCCGCATCGACAGCGCTCGCCACCAAGTCCAGATATGCGTCCGCCGAACTCCACAGCCGATCCAGAGGGGCATACCGCGGATCTCCGAACTTCCTCCGCAGCAAAAAGAGCTTCCCAGCCACAATATCACAGGCTTCACGCAGTTCCTCCTTCTTCGCTCTCATGGCAGAACGGGTGTCTTTGGTCGCCATCGTGGCCTTTTCAAGGTCTGTCGCCTTGTCTCGGTTTTCTTCTTCAAGGAACTGGCAACGGTCGGCAGTGTCTTTTAACTTTGCATCCATCTTGGCCATTTTCTCTTTTCTCTCGCAATGCATGGCCTTCTCGGCTTTCAACTCTTCGGCCACCTTCAAAGCAGCCGCATTACTACTCCTTGATTGTTCTTTGGCTCGGGCAAGTTCCGCCCGAAGGGTTTCCATGCTGGCAGCTCCATCTGCAGTCACAAAATGTTAAAGATACTGGCATCATGCTGCTCTTACTATGTCACATCCACCAGAAAATATCACTTACCCTGCGCCTTGTCAAGCCTCTTGTTAACAAGCTAGATGTCGGCATCCACCGCATCCAGTTGCCGCTTTAGTTCGGCAAACTCATGAGTCCGGCTAGCCACCGGAGCTTCAACGACCTGCACATGAAGGCGGTCTGGTTATTACCTGGGACTACGATCCTCTGTTTGCCGCCGTCCTCGGTGACAACCAAAGTCTCAGGGGCTACTATCTACACAGGGCACACCTAAAAATGTGTGGTACGATCACAAATGTACATCATTTTACGTACCTCAAAGCCCGTGATTAGACTCATAAAGGCGTTATGCAACCCGCTTTCGGCGGACGAAATCCTTTCCATCACCATACCCATCAACGTACGGTGTTCTTCCGAGATGGTCGCTCGCTTTAGCAGCTCCCTCAGTGTGTCCGACCGCATACCAGACGGTGTCGGATTCTTTTGGTTGCTCTCTTCAAGAGCCGGATACTAGGGACTAGGATTATCTTCTGGCCACACCTGATCCGGCGAGGCCCTCCATGACGACACTTCAAGGTCGCCTGCTTCTTGAGCGGGGGAGTCGGGGGAGGCGTTTCACTTTCCATCATCTCCGGAAGAAGATCCCCCGAAGATGAGCTCTGCTAAGAAGGGCTAAGATCCGAACTGCAAGATAAATGCTTCGGTTATTTTCCTCAGAGGTAAGGTAGTATATCTTCACTATTAAAGTACTTTTTGATTACTTACAGCTCGTTAGAGGGCTGATCTCCGCGCGGACTTTGTGCGGCAAGAGCACCCTCCAAGGCAGGAACCTCTGGTGGAGATTTCTTCTCCCATTTGGAAGCCTTGGTTTTAGGATCTTCAGAGGTAGTCCTCTTCCTTCCCCGGAGTGAGAGAAGGTCAGAATCTTCCCCTTGGTTATCCTCCTTCACGGAGGCGCTCATTCCCTCGGTTGGAATTGGTAGCAATGGGGGCCCGCTTTCGCCCTCATTATTCCCCATTTTATCTTCCTTTGAGGGCTTTGGGCAAGGTGCTAGCTCGAGCATCTTTTCCAGTACCGGATTGTCCAAACCCTCAGGAAGGGGGGCCGAACACTGAATCATCTTCTCCTATGTTAGCCAGTCCTGGTCAAAGAGCGATTTCTCAGAATGACGTCATGATAAATGAAAGACGGTGTGTTCGGCTAGAGGATTGCTTACTTGGTCGGCGGTGCGGTTGCTGCTCAGGCCCACGTCCTCGATAGTATCCGGACACTCTATTTGGGGTCCAAAGAATGATTTATACATCTCCTCGTGCGTCAGGCCAAGGAAATTCTGAATAGTGCGCGGTCCTTCTGGGTTGAACTCCCACATGCAGAGGGGCCGGCGTTTGCAAGGCTGGACTCGACGAACCAGCATGACTTGCACCACCATAACCAGACTGAAATCTCCTTCGAAGAGATCTTGAACGCGGCTCTGCAGTATAGGCACGTCCTTGGCTGGACCCCAGCTCAGCCCTCTGCTAATCCATGACATCAGTTGTGGTGGAGGGCCCGAGCAGAAAGCAGGGGCAGCCACCCACTTTGCACTTCTGGGAGCTGTGATGTAAAACCACTCCCGTTGCTATAACCCGGACACCTCTGGAAAGGAACCCTTTGGCCATGGAGCTCTAGCGATTTTGCTTATTAATGCGCCTCCGCACGCTACATGCTGCCGCTCGACCATCTTCGGCTTCACGTCAAAGGTCTTGAACCACAGGCCAAAGTGAAGGGTAATGCGGAGGAAGGCCTCACATACGACCATAAATGCCGAGATGTGGAGAAAGGATTCCGGGGCTAGATCGTGGAAATCTAGCCCATAATAGAACATCAAACCCCTAACAAAGGGATCCAAAGTGAGGCCTAGACCTCGGAGGAAGTGGGAGATGAACACAACGTTCTTGTTGGGTTCGGGAGTAGGGACGACCTGCCCTCGGGCAGGCAGCCGATGCGAAACCTCGGCGTTCAGGTATTTGGCCTCCCTCAACTTCTTGATATCCTCTTCTGTAACGGAGGAGGGCATCCACCGGCCTTGAAGGCTAGATCCAAACATGATTGAAGGTCCGAAGCACCTGACCTAGGCTTTGGGTGTTAGAACTCGAGGCGGGGGAAGGATCCGATTGAGCACGGGAGGGAAAAAAGTAAAAGCCTTGTCCCTTTATAAAGAGGGTGAATATCAAGCGTCCTCCTTGTGGCCGTTTGGGACTTGCCTAAAATCTAGGAGTCCTAGGCACGGTTGGGTTACCCACGACCGTATTGATGAGAATCCCGTAATTAGGGGAACACGATCTCTGCTTTGACAAGACGTGTCAAGAAACCACCTCGCGTTATGTGTGGAGCTGGTTGAAGAAAAACGGTTTGAATAATCACCGAGCCATGGCCTGATGTCATGTTGCCAAAGCGTGTCAACAGATTAAAATTTGTGGAAATATTATTCTCTCTACGGTGGTATGTGGAACTTATTTTGAAGGGTCGGACACTATCCTTGTATTCAAATTCTTCCGTGGTGTATTCGGAGGAGGAACCCGCCTTGCAATGCCGAAGACAACATTGCGCGCCGGACTCATCATCATTGAAGCCTGGTTCAGGGGCTACTGAGGGAGTCCTGGATTAGGGGGTCTCCGGACAGTCGGACTATATCCTTTGGCCGAACTGTTGGACTATGAAGATACAAGATTGAAGACTTCGTCCCGTGTCCGGATAGGACTCTACTTGGCGTGGAAGGCAAGCTAGGCAATACGGATATGTATATCTCCTCCTTTGTAACCGACCTTGTATAACCCTAGCCCCCTCCGGTGTCTATATAAACCGGAGGGTTTTAGTCCGTAGGACAACATACAATCATACCATAGGCTAGCTTCTAGGGTTTAGCCTCTCCGATCTCGTGGTAGATCAACTCTTGTAATACCAATATCATCAAGAATAAATCAAGCAGGATGTAGGGTTTTACCTCCATCAAGAGGGCCCGAACCTGGGTAAAATATCGTGTTCCCTGCCTCCTGTTACCATCCGCCTTAGACGCACAGTTCGGGACCCCCTACCCGAGATCCGCCGGTTTTGACACCGACACCCGTCCCTCCAACGCCATCCGCCCAAGGCGACGACCCCGAGAAGTTCAAGGAGCTGGCGATGCATATGATGGTGCTACCAGCGTCTCCCAGGAATGGTGTGTCCGACGCCTGGTCAGACCCGTCATCCTCCCGCCCACTACCCTCGTCGTCGCTGTCGCTGTCCTCCTCGTCACTGTCACCCGAGGAGGAACTTTCATCATCGGTCGAGCTCTCTGCACAGCACCCTAGCCTGTGTCCCGAGCGCCCGAAGACCTTGACGGAAAGCAGGTTGCTCTCCGCTAGCTTGAAGTAGAGGACGTGCCCATCCATCAAGCAATGGGCACGTGCAATGGTTTTCCAGCCCCGATGAAGGAGCATCACATGAGGGGCGGGGAACCTTGTGTTCACCCACATATCGCCATGGCAACACCCCTCCATGTGAAGCCGTAACCTCGGTGTCCGGTTGATCTCCAACACCCTCGGAAACGCCTCGGGAAGGCGAAGGCGGCTGCGCGGCGGCTCGTGCAACTGCAGGATAAACTCCAGCGTTGTGTTCCCGACATGGCCGCTCGATGAAGCCGGAGGAGATGGTGACGACACGGGTGTCC
This sequence comes from Triticum urartu, assembly GCF_003073215.2. NCBI lineage: Eukaryota > Viridiplantae > Streptophyta > Magnoliopsida > Poales > Poaceae > Triticum > Triticum urartu. The sequence continues at coordinate 584,732,252 of NC_053024.1, forward strand.
CCCTTCCACGCCCACCTTTGCCTCGACCGGCTCGCCGACCGCGACCCTGGCCGGCACCTCTGCCTCAAGTGTGGCCTTCAACTTGGGCATCCGGCTCTTCCTTGACCGCCACAGCTCTCTGGCGGGAGGAAGACCTGGTCGCCTCCGTGGGAGAACGGCTACGACCATGCCCTCTCGCCATGGCAGTGGATGGAGAATGGAGACGAAGGGGAGATGCTCCTCCTCCTCCTCCTGAGCCCCCATTTTATAGCTGAGAAGGGAAGGCTAAAAGACTGGCTCTATGCCTCTGAAGAACCTGTTCTGGTCCGGCTCATTAAGTTGGCAACGAGCAAGGCCATCGACCGCCCTCCCCGCCCAATCAAAGGCGCGTAAAAATTGTCCATCGCGCGCCTTCCCATATCCCGTGCGTCTGTTAGCTACCCCACGCCGTGGATGCGACGTACGTGGCACAAGGGGCAGGTGTAGTGGGAAACATGGAATGACGGTTCCAAGGTAGATAGAGTAAATGAGCAGCGGCCCTGCAGTTTTAAAAGGGACACGCAAGCCGCCTCTTTACTATTCATCGCAGGATGACGCGAGCATGCTGCGGTCATTCCACGCACGACCCCCACGTCATGCATTCAATGTGGGCCGTGGGGAAGCGCAACTGGCGAGGGAGTTACTGCGTAAAACTCCGCCGCACGTGCGCCCTCGCACCGTTCTGGGCTTGGCCCAAAAACGCCCCACGCTTATATGTGGCCCAGGCCCGGGGGCTCCTGTCGGTGTACAAAAGTAGGGGTCCTTTTTGTACCCCTTTAGTTGTGCGCGGGCAGTCGCAGCCACACGCCTGCGGCTGCGCTTGGCGGGACAGAAGAGGAAGCAAAGACACAAGGCTACTAGAGCCATGCTCGAGACTAGAGGCATTAAGAGCAGAGGGGCAAGGTGAAACTCCCCCGGCAAGGCCCTTGCCGGAGTGGCCTTCATGGCCCCGGGAAGAGCCTTGCCGGGGCGACTTTCCAAACACAAACAAGGCCTCCACCCTTGAGTCTACGAGTCCTGACGCCATCAACCACGTCGAAACCAAGGCTCGGGAGGCGCCTCTGTGGTGGCATGCAGACCTTTTTGAAGACAAAGAGCCTATGAGGCCTAGATAGGAACCAAGAAACAAGATAACAGCAAGGCTCATTGCCAAGGATGCCCACGAGGCCCTGGCAAGGCTCCTGCCAAAGATACCCGTGAGGCCCCGGCGAGACTCTTATCGAGGGCGCCAACAAGGCCCAGGAAAGACCCTTGCCAGGAAGATCAGCAAGACCGCGGCAAGGCCTTACCGCCCTGTCGCGACCCCAACTCAGCGGCCGACCCACCAACTAAAAAGGTACCCACATGGCAGTATGTGGCTCCTAAGCCAACTAGTCAAGCACCTACGTGGTGGCATGCAGATCTTCATGAAGACCCTGCCACCACGCTAGCTCAGCAGCCTGCCAACCTACATGGCCCTGCATGCCTCGTTGACCTGGACGCGTGTCGAAGCAAGGCGAAGCGGCGACGGACGGGACGGGCTTCGTTGCCGTCCCTGATACAGCAAGAGTACACCCAAGTAGCGCATTTAATGTGTTTTGTCCCATGATGTCAAGCGATAAACTCGACTACTATACAACTTTCCACCTCATGTGTGCCACTGTGGCAGCCCCTTTGACTATAAAAGGAAGCCCGTGGCGTACTGTGAGAGGATTCAAACTTTTCGGACACTGCATGGTTTGTAGCTAGTCCAAGAACACCAGATAAACAAAAACAAGAGGAGTTCATACCAACTTTTCTTTGCCACAGTCACTTCATCAAATATCGTCATTATTGCCTTTCACTTGCACAGCTGAATGATCTGAAAATAATAATAGTGCAAGACTAAGCTGTAATCTACAACATTTTATTCAAAGGAGAAGACAAGTTAATATGGGCTCTTTGTTAGATCAACAATAATGTATATGAGAGCCATTCAACAATTTCATCGTGGTCTTCTCCTTACGACGACTCAAAGAAAAGAAAAGAATTTCAGAGAAACGCACTGAAATATTTTTGGAGCTTTTGTTTTCTGAAGAAAGGAAAGAAAGAACGAAAACTGAGAAAACTATTTACACGGGAAAGCTCCCAACAAGTAAATTAAGAACAAGAAATATTTTTGGGTTTTCTTTTTAATACTACATAATATTAAACAAGAAAGAAAAATGGAAAAGAAGCGATAAATATTTTTAGATTTCAAAGTTTTTCAAACATACAAAAAACGGAAATAAAACTAACATGGCTATACAATTTAAAAGGATGAACACCGGCAATTGAAATGAATGTCTAATACATGAATGTAATGTCGATGAGAGATACATATGGTGCGGCTTGAACTACGTCGGTATTTCCCCAAAGAGGAAGGGATGATGCAGCACAACTACGATAGGTATTTCCCTCAGTGATGAGATCAAGGTTATCAAACCAGTAGGAGAATGACGCAACACTAAGTGAACAACACCTGCACACAAAGAACAAATACTTGCAACCCGACGTAAAAGAGGGGTTGTCAATCCCTCCCGGGTAAAAGATATGTAAAATTGTAGTAGATTGGACAAATAGATTCGCATGAACACGAGATAAAATAAATAACAATAAATTGTAGCAAGGTATTTTTGGGTTCTTGGATTAATAGATCTGAAAATAAAAGCAAGTAAAATTATATCTCAAAGGCAAATATGATAAAGAAGAGACCCGGGGCCATAGATTTCACTAGTGGCTTCTCTTGAGAAAATAGCATACGGTGGCTAAGCAAATTACTGTCGGGCAATTGATAGAACTTCAAATAATCATGACGATATCCAGGCAATGATCATTATATAGGCATCATGTCAAAGATTAGTAGACCAACTCCTGTCTGCATCTACTACTATTACTCCACACATCGACCGCTATCCAGCATGCATCTAGTGTATTAAGTTCATGGAGAAACGGAGTAATGCAATAAGAATGATGACATGATGTAGACAATATCTACTCATATAGGAATAGAGCCTCTCTTGTTATCCTTAATAGCAATGATACATACATGCCGTTTCCCCTTCTGTCACTAGGATCGAGCACCGTATGATCGAACCCATCACAAAGCTCCTCTTCCCATGGCAAGAAAAATCAATCTAGTCGGACTAACTAAACCCAAGATTCTAAGAAGAAATACGAGGCTATAAGTAATCGTGCATATAATAAATCAAAAGACTCAAATAACTTTCATGGATAAAAAACATAGACCTAATCATAAACTCAAAGTTCATCGGACCCCAACAAACACACCGCAAAAGAGTTACATGAAATAGATCTCCAAGGGACCATTGTATTGAGAATCATAAGAGAGAGAGGAAGCCATCTAGCTACTAACTACGGACCCGTAGGTCTACAATAATAAAAAAATTATAGATACATTGGAGACGTATCAGCATCCCCAAGCTTAATTCCTGCTCATCCTCGAGTAGGTAAATGATAAAAGCAGAATTTTTGATGTGGAATGCTGCCTAACATGTTTATGACATATTCTTTTCTTTGTGGCATGGACATTGGGGCCTTTATATGATTCAAAGCAATAGTCTAGTTTTAACATGAAGATTTCAATACTCAAGCATATCAACAAGCAACAATGTCTTTCAAAATATCAACACTAAAGCAAGTTATCACTAGCACACTATCCTCAATCATTGATCCATTCATGAAACACACTCGCATATTATCTACACCCAATGCTCAAGTATGATCATAATGCCCCTTATTTGGTGCTTTATAAGAGGAGATGGAGACTCAAATAAAAATAAAAATTGCATAAAGTAAAAGAAAGGCCCTTTGCATAGGGAAGAAGGGATTTGTAGACTCGCCAGAGCTCAAAGAGAAAAAAGATAGAGATAAAAACATTTTGGGTGGCATGCTGTTTCCTGTCAACGAAAATGATTGAGTAGTTCCCTATACTTTCCATGCTAGATATATCATAGGCGGTTCCCAAACGGAAAATAGAGTTTATTCCTTTTCCACCATACTTTCACATTCCATGGCTAACCGAATCCACAGGTGCCGTCCATACAAACACTTTCCAAGGAATTTATTATTTGACAACATAAAGTAAATTGACTTTACATTTCGGGACTGAGCATCCCTAATACCTTTGTTGTACTCTCGTCCAATGACAAGTGAATAAACACTCATCTTGAGAATAACACATCTAGCATGGAAAAATACCAGCCACCCCCTAGCGTTTCATGAGCGGTACGAGCACACAAAAGAGAAATTTATTTTGAAGATTAGAGATGGCACATACAAATTTTCTTAGAACGACAAAAGAATACCGCATATAGGTAGGTATAGTGGACTGATGTGGCAAAACCGGGTTTAAGGATTTTGGATGCACAAGTAGTGATCATACTTAGTGCAAGTGAATGCTAGCAAAAGATTGAGAAGCATCCAACCAAGAAACGAAAAATCTCATAAGCGAGCATTAAGCATAACTAACACCGAATAATGCACCACAAGTAGGATGTAATTTCATTGCATAACTATTGACGTTCATGCTTGCATAGGGAATCACAAACCTTAACACCAATATTCTTACTAAAGCATAATTACTCATCAACATGACTCACATAGTATATCATCATATCGCAAAACTATTACAAGGAATCAAGTTTATTTTGTCCAATGATCTTCATGAAAGTTTTTATTATACCCCTCTTGAATATCTATCACTTTGGGACAAATTCATATGTTGCTTTTGATAGCTCAAACAAATCTCAGTGAAGAACGTGAGCATAAAAAAATTCTTCTCTAGAAATAATTTAAGTGAAGCATGAGATAATTTCTTAATTATTTTTACTAAATCTCAAGTAAATCTAAGTGAAGCATGAGAGGATTTCTTCAAAAATACTAAAGCACACCGTTCTCAAAAAGATATAAGTGAAGCATGATACGTCTCCAACGTATGTATAATTTTTTATTGTTCCATGCTATTATATTATCAACCTTGGATGTTTTATATGAATTTATACGCTATTTTATATGATTTTTGGGACTAACCTATTAACCTAGAGCCCAGTGGTAGTTTCTGTTTTTTCCTGGTTTTTGAGTTTTACAGAAAAGGAATACCAAACGAAGTCCAATTGACGTGCTAATTTTTGACATTTTTTATGGACCAAAAGAAGACCCCGGAGTGAAAGAGTTGGGCCAGAAGAGTCCCGGGCCGTCCACGAGGGTGGGGGGTGCGCCCACCCCCAGGCGTGTGGGCCTGCCTCATGGACGACTCAGGCACCTTCTTGACATGAGACCAACCAAAAATCCTATAAATACAGAAACCTCCAAAAAATAACCTAGATCGGGAGTTCCGCCGACGCAAGCCTCCGTAGCCACCGAAAACCAATCTAGACCCGTTTCGGCACCCTGCCGGAGGGGGAATCCCTCTCCGGTGGCCATCTTCATCATCCGGGCGCTCTCCATGATGAGGAGGGAGTAGTTCACCCTCGGGGCTGAGGGTATGTACCAGTAGCTATGTGTTTGATCTCTATCTCTCGTGTTCTTGATTCGGCACGATCTTGATGTATCACGAGCTTTGCTATTATAGTTGGATCTTATGATGTTTCTCCCCCTCTACTCTCTTGTGATGAATTGAGTTTTCCCTTTGAAGTTATCTTATCGGATTGAGCCTTTAAGGATTTGAGAACACTTGATGTATGTCTTGTATGTGCTTATCTATGGTGACAATGGGATATCACGTGTTCCACTTGATGTATGTTTTGGTGATTAACTTGCGATTTCTGTGACCTCCTGAACTTATGCATAGGGGTTGGCACACGTTTTTGTATTGACTCTCCGGTAGAAACTTTGGGGCACTCTTTGAAGTTCTTTGTGTTGGTTGAATAGATGAATCTAAGATTGTGTGATGCATATCGTATAATCATACCCATGGATACTTGAGGTGACATTGGAATATCTAACTGACATTAGGGTTTTGGTTGATTTGTGTCTTAAGGTGTTACTCTAGTATGAACTCTATGTAGATTGAACGGAAAGAATAGCTTCATGTTATTTTACTATGGACTCTTGAATAGATCGATCAGAAAGGATAACTTTGAGGTGGTTTCGTACCCTACCATAATCTCTTCGTTTGTTCTCCGCTATTAGTGACTTTGGAGTGACTCTTCGTTGAATGTTGAGGGATAGTTATATGATCCAATTATGTTATTATTGTTGAGAGAACTTGCACTAGTGAAAGTATGAACCCTATGCCTTGTTTCCTAGCATTGCAATACTGTTTGTGCTCACTTTTACCACTTGCTTCCTTGCTTTTTTTTATATTTTCAGATTACGAAAACCATTATCTAATATCCATATTGCACTTGTATCACCATCTCTTCGCCGAACTAGTCCACCTATACAATTTACCATTGTATTGGGTGTGTTGGGGACATAAGAGACTCTTTGTTATTTACTTGCAGGGTTTCTTGAGAGAGACCATCTTCATCCTACGCCTCCCACGGATTGATAAACCTTAGGTCATCCACTTGAGGGAAATTTTCTACTGTCCTACAAACCTCTGCACTTGGAGGCCCAACAACGTCTACAAGAAGAAGGTTGTGTAGTAGACATCAAGCTCTTTTCTGGCGCCATTGCTAGGGTGGTTAGCGCTTGAAGGTATATCTTTAGAACTTACAATCGAATCTTTTTGTTTCTTGTTTTATCACTAAGAAAACTACAAGAAAATGGAATTGAGGGTACCTCATATGCTTCATATTTTTAATATCTTTCATGAAAATAAGGATTCCGATAATTGTGCCAAAGTGTTAGAAGAAGAACGCATTAGAATGTTTGGCACTAAATCTTTGAATGATGAGCATGATTGCAATGTTATTAGTATGAACTCTTTGAATATCCATAGTACTAATGACGATTGCACTAGTCATGATGAAAATGTCTCTTATAAGCATGTCAATTTTTGTGGAATACATAGAGCTTGCAAGCACACACCAAATAGGGAAGATAGATTTTGCAAGAGGCATAAGTATTTGGAAACTAAATGGTTGCAAGAAAGGCTAGATGATTATGCTGAAAGATTCAATATTTATTGCCATCCTTGTGAACTTTGCAATGAACATGGTCATTTAAAGCTCCAATGATATTTGTTTCATGATCAAATCATGTCCAAAAATTGTGATAACTTGATTATCCTTGAGAATCATAAAGAGCTTAGTATTCTTTTGGGGTATGAAGAAATGAAACGTATAACTGAGGGTATTCCAAAATTTAATCTTGATACATTTCTTGATTTTGATCTAGAAGAATTTTTTATGTATTGTGCGGTGAATTGCATTGAAAATCCTTATATTGCCAAATACATAAAGACAAGAAAACAAATAGAAGATGAAGAGAATACTAACAAAAGGGAAGAGACTTCCCAATATTCTCCTATTATTTCTTATGATGAATCAAGTAACGAGGAGGAGTCTCCTATTCAACCAATCTCATTAATAAGGAGCTTCGAAAAGAGGATTAAACCCACACATGATGTGAAGAAGAAAAATAAAAGACGGAGGAGAAAAGGTGAAAAGGTATCCCTCCCAAATGATGTTGCTCCTATTACTCATTGTGATGATGATAATTGCTATACTATTGGTGCTATCCATACTATTAATGATGAGAGTGATTATGCTTATGATATGAAAAGGCCCAATCTTGGGGATGCTATGTTTGATGAGAATGACAAGTTTGAGAATATATTTGCTGCAATTAATTTTTGTCCCAAGCTTGGGGATGCTATGTTTCATGAAGATGATATATTTAACCTCCCAAGTTTTGATATGCAAATTTATTATGATGATAGCATGCCTCGTATTTATGATGGTTATATTGATGAAAGTGGGTATGGAAGAGTGTCAAAACTTTAGGAAGTAATGATCCCACTATTTTGGAGGATGTTGAATCTTATTTTGACAATTATGAAAGTGGATTGGTAGAGGTCATGACTTTATTTAGTAATGATTCCACTATCTTGGAAGAGGTTTCAATTGATTATGATGAGAACAAAGTTGCTACTTATGATGATTATTGTGATGACACATATGCTATAAAAAGTAGTGATGATTATATTAAAACTTGTCATGATTATGATTACCCTTTTCCTGAATATTACTATTTTAATGTGGAAACAATTTGTAGTATTCGAGTTTCTTATGATACTCCCACTATTCCGAATGAGAAGAATTTTGCCTATGTGGAGAATAGTAAATTTTCTATGGTTGTAGATCATGAAAAGAATGCTTTATGTGATCGTTATATTGTTTAATTCATTCATGATTCTACTGAAAAGTATTATGAGGGAGGAATATATGCTCGTAGGAATTGCAATAATATCAAGTTTCCTCTTTATGTGCTTAAAATCTTGAAGTTATGCTTCTTTTGCTTTCCTATGCAAGTTGATTCTTGTTCCCACAAGTTGTTTTCTCACAAAATCCCTATGCATAGGAAGTGGGTTAGGCTAAAATTTTCTACTTATATTCTTCATGATGCTCTCTTTATGTTTCAATTCCTATCTTTTATGTGAGCATCATTGAAATCAGCATGCCTAGTTAGGGGCGTTAAACGATAGCGCTTGTTGGGAGGCAACCCGATTTTATTTTTGTTCTTTGCTTTTTGCTCCTGCTTAGTAATAAATAATTCATCTAGCCTTTGTTTAGATGTGGTTTTATACTTTTATGTTTTAATTAGTGTTAGTGCCAAGTAGAACCTTTGGGAAGACTTGGGTGAAGTCTTTGCGATCTTGCTGTAAAAAACAGAAACTTTAGCGCTCATGAGTTTTGCTGCCATTTTTTACTGGATAGTGAGATTATGTTGATTATTTTTGCAGATGATTAATAGACAAATTCCTCACGTCGAAAAATTTATTTCAGAATTTTTTGGGTAACAGAAGTATACGTTTGATACAGATTACTACAGACTATTCTGTTTTTGACAGATTCTGTTTTCATTGTGTTGTTTGCTTATTTTGATGAATCTATGAGTAGTATCGGAGGGTATGAACCATAGAGAAGTTGGAATATAGTATATATTACACCAATATGAATTTAGAATGAGTTCACAACAGTACCTAAGTGGTGATTTATTTTCTTATACTAACGGAGCTTACGAGTTTTCTGTTAAGTTTTGTGTTGTGAAGTTTTCAAGTTTTGGATAAAGATTCGATGGACTATGGAATAAGGAGTGGCAAGAGCCTAAGCTTGGGGATGCCCAAGGCACCCCAAGGTAATATTCAAGGACAACCAAGAGCCTAAGCTTGGGGATGCCCCGGATGCCATCCCCTCTTTCGTCTTCATTCACCAGTAACTTTACTTGGAGCTATATTTTTATTCACCACATGATATGTGTTTTGCTTGGAGCGTCATTTTATTTTCTTTTGTTTTGCTTGTTGCTTGAACAAAATACTGAGATATGAAATTATTAAATGTTAGAGAGTCTTCACATAGTTGCATAATTATTCGACTACTCATTGATCTTCACTTATATCTTTTGGAGTAATTTTTCATTTGCTCTAGTGCTTCACCTATATCTTTTTAGAGCACGATGGTAGTTTTATTTTGAAGAAATATATGAACTCTCATGCTTCACTTATATTATTTTGAGAGTGTTTTAGAACAACATGGTATTTTGCTTTGGTTATGAATTTAGTCCTAATATGATAGGCATCCAAGAGGGATATAATAAAAACTTTCACTACAAAAAAAGACACATCCATGACATTTTGGGCCGAATGAATTTTTTTTTCTGTCATACATATGACACTTCTATGACGATAATTGTGACAAAAGCCGGTATCATCATAGATGTGGTGGGCTCCTACTTCTATGACAAAAAATCATGACAGAAAATGGGCTTTTCGTCCTGGGCGGGCCGGAGACGCAGCTACATGACATTCTTTGGGCCGTCCATGAAGGAAAAAACCATGGTAGAAGCGAGGGGGAGGAAAATTTTGGGTAGTTCCCGGTTACGGTGGGAGGTCGGGGGTCGAGCGATGCGCGTTTCTCTCGTACATGTATGCGCGTGTGTGCGAGGCGTTGGCTCTAACTGAACCCGAGCGAGGCGTTGGGCTCTAACTGAACCCGAGCGATTGCACTGCAGGCTACGCATTACTGAACCCGAGCGATTGATCGATGGCTGTTAACTTAACCCGATCGAGCGATTCCTTCGCTACTGCTGCTAACTGAAGCCGATCGATGGGATGAACAGTGAGCGTTGCGGGGGGGTTTGGATGAACAATGAGCGGTGGCATTGCCTCTGGATGAACAGGTCCCCGTGGTGTGCTGGAGTGCTGGATAAACAGTAGTCGGTGGAGGGGTGCCCGTGGAGGGGTGGATGAATAGGACCCCGTGGTGTGGAGGGCTGGATAAACAGTAGACGGTGGAGGGGTGGTTGAACAGGACCCCATGGTGTGGATGGCTGGATGAACAGTAGACGGTGGAGGGGTGCCCGTGGAGGGGTGGTTGAACAGGACCCCGTGGTGTGGAGGGCTGGATGAACAATAGATGGTGGAGGGGTGGTTGAACAGTAGCCAGTGGAGTAGCGCGCGGTGGAGGCTGGATGAACAGGAGCCCGTGGAGGCTGGAGGAGGTCGACGGTGGAGATGAACAGTATCCCGTGGAGTCCTATTTTGCGGTACACCACAGCCCTCCTGATGAACAGGACCCCCGTTTCGACCGTAGCGCTCCAACACAAGTCTGTTTCGTCCGTTTTGCGGTACGCCACACCCCTCCCGATCAACAGGACCCCCGTTTTGACCGTAGGAGGTCCGTTTCCTTCGTTTTGCGGTACGCCAGACCCCTCCCGATGAACAGGATCCCGTTTCAAACGTGGCCGGTCGAACACAAGGCCGTTTCCTCTGTTCTGTGGTACGCCAAGCCTCATTTCCATCGCTTGTTCCATCCAAGCCCTCCCGATGAACACGACACATTCCGTTGCCTCCCCATGAACACGATGACGACACTGTTTCTCCGTTCCGACCCAGCCATGTACATGAGCCCTGGCCGTACGTATGCGCGAGTAGGCGTTCGAGACCCCGCCCGTATGTACACATATGTGGCCGTATTTTCTTTCTTGCACCCTGGCTGCTGTACGTACGTGTACATGCTACGTGCGCGCCTCTACTACGACACGTCCACGCCTCTACTATGACACGTGCGCGCCTCTACATTGACCAGTATATATGTACGTACACGTTCGCGACCAGAATGACAACGCTACGTACGCTTCGACCAGGTGAGTCCCGACTGTCAAGCACTTCCTTGCCTGCGAAGAAGTAGCTGGTCGGTCCCAGCAGTCAGGGGCAAATCGTTTTTTTGCCCGGACGCACTTCCTTGCGTGCGAAGATGTAGCTGGTGGGTCCCAGCAGTCAGGAGGAAACATTTTTTTCGTGAAATACAGTGGCCTGTCCGGTGGGACCCAACTGTGAGGTGGAGGAATCATTATTTTCTGCGTAATAAGGAGGCACTTCCTTGCTGCGGCCGTGGACCCAGCTGTCAGCCTCTCCACGTACAGTCCATGTCCAATGGAAGTCATTCCTTGACCACGTTGACCACGCCGCGCCGAGAGCACCAGGGCGGTCGACGACGGCGAGGCCTAGGAAGGGGATGACACGGAGGCAGGGAAGACTAGGCAGTTGTTTCCCACGCGGAGGGGAGTACGACTGTATGAGGGTTTACTGGTTCGTCTGTCGTCGTCAGAGAATAATAGCAGGTGTGGGTGAGTAGAGGGATGGCTAGGATGGGAGTACGGTCGGGCGGTGAGGCATGTGCGGTAGCACAGCCGGCCGCGAGGAGGAGGGAGCAGGCAGTCCCGCCGGCGCTTGTTTGAGCGGCTGGAGCAGGAAGAGCAGAGATTGAAGAAGCACGACGGCCATTGGATGGACATCCAACAGTTAGTGCTTGTGCGTCAACCTTTTTTTTAGGAAAGCCTCAAATCTGTGGAAAACAGCATACAGCCCATCTGCCATTATTTCTAATAATTTACAGCCCATTTGCTAATTCTTAAGGTTTTTTGGAGCCCATATTCTTTTTGTTAGCATTACAGCCCATATTTTGGCAACGGTTAAAAAATTATACGAAATTTTGCATATTTCGGTGCGGTCCGAACTGTTTTTAATCCCGAAATTTCGACTCACATTCAAACTGATTTTAAAAATAAATGTATATCAATATAAAATCCAACAAATCCTCCACGCAGAAAAATTAATGTAATTTGAAATCTTGAAATGAAAAAAAAGATATTTGAAACTAATTGTCGGTTTGATGTGTTTTAAAAATGTAAAACCCATTTCTCATTACTGATGGGCCATTTTCTCGGCCAGCCGAATGAAAGCTCTCCTCGTCTTGAAAGATTTGCAGCCCAACAGGCCTGACAAAGCGACTTACTTGGAAAATCACAAAAAAACTTGGCTGTGGCCGTGGACCTAGCTGTCAGCCTCTCCACGTACAATACTCTTCCGATGGAAGTCGTTCCTTGACCACGTTGACCACGCCGCACGGAGAGCACCACGGCGGTGGACGACGGTGAGGCCTAGGAAGGGGACGACGCGGCAGTGGAAGCCCGTGCGGAGAGGACTACGAGGGTTCACTGGTTCGGCTGCGGTGTGAGGCTGCCGTCGCCGCAGGGCCTGGCCAGCGGTGGGAATAGTAGGGGGCGGTGAGGCCTCTGCAGCAGCACAGCCGGCCACGGGAGGCAGGAGCATGTGGCACGACCGGCGCTACTTTGGGCGGCTGGAGCAAGAAGACCAGAGGTTGAAGAAGCACTACAGTCGCTGGATGGACATCGTACGGTCACTGGAGCTAGAATCATTCATATTGACTAAGTTGACAAAGCCCTTCGTCCCCGTCAACTTAGTAGGCCCACAAGTCAGCCTCCCAGCAAGGTGGGTCCCAGCTAGCCGGGGGAGTATTCATTTTTTTGTGTGTAATAAGGAGGCACTTCCGGTGGGTCCGAGCAGTCAGGGGGAAACGATTTTTTTTCACAAAATACTGGTGGCCCGTCCGGTGGGTCCCCGCTGTCAGCTGGAGGAATAATTATTTTCCACGTAATAAGGAGGCACTTCCTTGCGGCTGCCGTTGACCCAGCTGTCAGCCTCTCCACGTACAGTACTCTTCCGATGGAAGTCGGTCATTGACCACGTTGACCATGCCGCGCCGAGAGCACCAGGGCGGTGGACGACGGCGAGGACTAGGAAGGGGACGACTCGGAGCCGGGGAAGACGCAACAGTGATGCCCACGCGAAGAGGACTACGAGGGTTCACTGGTTCGGCTGGGGTGTGAGGCTATTGTCGCCGCAGAATAACAGGGGGCGTGGGTGAGTAGAGGGATGGCCTGGCCAGCGTGGGAGTAGTAGGGGGCGATGAGGCCTCCGCGGCATCACAGCCGGCCACGGGAGGCAGGAGCACGCGGCACGACCGGCGCTGGTTTGGGCGGCTGGAGCAAGAAGACCATAGGTTGAAGAAGCACTACGGCCGTTGGATGAACATCATACGGTAGCAGGAGCTAGAATCGTTCATATTGACTAAGTTGACAAAGCCCTCCATCCCCGTCAACTTGGTAGGCCCACAAGTCAGCCTCCCACTATGCTGGGTTCCAGCTGGCAGGGGGAATATTCTTTTTTTTGTGCGTAATAAGGAGGCACTTCCTTGCGTGTAAAGATAGCTGGTGGGTCCGACATGTCAGCGGGGGGCACTTTATTTCACAAAATACAGAGGCCCTTTCGGTGGGTCCCAGATGTCAGGTGGAGGAGTCATTATTTTGCGCGTAATAAGGAGGCATTTCCTTGTGTGCGGCCGTGGACCCAGCTGTCAGCCTCTCCATGCACAGTCTACTTCTGATGGTGTCGTTCGTTGACCACGTTGAGCACGCCACGCCGAGCGCATCCAAGGTGGTGGACGACGGCGAGGCCCCAGACAGCAATGAGCCGGAGATGGGAAGACGCGGGAGTAGAGTCGCAGACAGAGAGGACTACGAGGGTTAACTGGTTCTAGTGCGGTGTGGTTCGACAGTCGGTGGAGAAGAACAGGAGGTGTGGAGGGGTGGAGGGATGGCCTGGCCAATGGTGGAGTAGCGCTTCATAGCAAAGCATGCTAAGCAGAGCTGCTAGCAGCAGGAGGCGGGAGGTGGTCCCGACGGCGCTGGAGGAAGAAGACGAGAGATTGAAGATGGATGTCGGTCGTTGGATGTAAATCCAACGGCTAACATGTCAGAATCATTTGTTGACTAAATTGACAACGACTTGCATTGTCTTCGACCTATTTTCCCACATTTCAGCCTCCAAAAATGTGGCACGTATTCAACCCATTTTTCAGAATTTACAGTCTTTTTTTTGCGCGGTAGAATTTACAGTCAATTTGATCTTCTTTTTTTGAATTACAGCCATTAGCTGGGCTGGGTGAACAAATAATGTAGCATCCGTGAGGCCTGTTTATTTTATTTCCTAAAAAATTACAGGCCATTTGCACTTTCTCGAAATACACGATTTTGCTGGGCTGATTCTAATTATAATGTTGGGTTGGGCCAGCAATGTTATCAAAACATAAAAAGGGGCTGAGCATTTTGTTATAAATATATTTAAATAATAAGTGATATTATTACATTTGTCCTTAAATCTTACCAAGATTTTGTACACAATCACTAGGATTTTCGTGCCAAAACAATCCAGGATTTTATTTGTTAAGAAATTATTTTTATAAGTTAATAAGATGTGGGATATTGTTTTCTTACATATGTAAGTATCTATTAAATATATGATGACAATAAAAATAATATATAATAACAAATAAAATAAATGTCTTTAGAAAAATAGGGAGCATCTCCCCGGTTCCATTGCGGAGAACGAAACCACAACATATTCTGATACAGCAGCTCAAAGAGCAGTTCGAAAGCAATGGTAGAAAAGCTACAAACTAGGGGGTGGATGAACAAGTTCTCTGAATAACACAAATCACCCGAGCGGTGCCAAAGGCAGAGTGGATAGAGCACTCAAATGACACAAGGAGGGTCCAGCGAAGCCTTCGTGGTCTTTAGACGAGGGGCCATGTCAGCCTGCGGCGACTAGTAAGCAAGCGGAGACACCGGGCTGGAAGGCGTAGCATGGTGGATGTCCCACTTTTTCGGTGCCAGGTGCCCATCATCTTCATCAGAGATCTTGAGATGAGCCCACGGGGCCAGCCCTAGAGCAGGTCGAGCCTTGTTCAGCCACAAGTGATCGCCAACAGTTTCTGGAGGGATCTTGTTAGGGTTTCCACGAAGCTCATCAACTTGTCCTTCTCCGATCCGAAGGAGAGAATCGCACAGTTCCTCACCATGTTCCTGATCAACCTCAAGACCTGTGGAATGGAAATCCAGGAGGTGTTACTGAAAATCATACCATTTCTATATTTCCATAGGCACCAAAGGACAGCTGAGCTAACAGTGTTTAAAACTGAGCACTTTTTGGTAGCAATCCAGAATCTGGCGACAGATTCGAAGGATGAGCCAATCTAACTAGAGAAATATTCCTCAATGTGGGCCCAGAGATGTTTAGCAACTATACATTCAAAAAATAGGTGAGAACAAGACTCTTGTTCCAAGCAGTAAACACAACCAAGGGGTTTGATGATGTGTCTCTTCCTAAGGTTATCCCTAGTCATCAATTTGTTTTTGGAGAGAAGCCAAAGAAATACATGAATTTTAGGGGGAACTCTCAATTTCCAGATAGCGGGGATAAACACGGGTTGAACCCCTCCAAAGTTGATAACATGATAGAGGGAGCTGGAGGAATACTTCCCCTTATTGTCCAGCTGCCAACTCAGGGCATCCGGCTCGGCAGTAAAGGTAATGCTTTTGGCAATTTCCTCCAACTGGAACCATTGTTCCATGAGACTATCACTAAAGTTCCTTCTAAAAGAGAGTTTTAGGCATTGACCTTCCCAAACTTCATTGACACTTTTGTTAAGCTCATTGCGGACAGAGTAAATAGGCCAAAATTGGACTGGTAGGGGGGATGTGCCAAACCAAGTATCTTCCCAGAACCTGGTTCTGCTCCCATCCCCTATGTTCCATCTGTAGCCAAATTTCACAGCATGCATAATAGATTTTAATCCTTTCCAGAATCTAGAGGTCTTACGGTTGGAGGAAGGGACAAAAATATTAGGTTTATTTCCTAGGTATTTATGGGTAATAATAAGCTTCCAGGGTTTTAGGTCTTCCTCATAGAATCTTTTAATCCAAGACCCTAGAAGACATATGTTAATTTCTTGGAGGTTAGGTATGCCTAAGCCTCCAAAATCTTTTTTCATATACACTAGGGCCCAATTAGCAGGGTGTAGCTTCCTATTTCCCTCCAAATCATTCCACAAGCAATGGGACATCTGAGAATTGATGAGGTTCACTGCCCATTTAGGGAACTTGAAGAAGGAGAGGAGATACACTGGAATGCTAGCCAAACAAGCTTGTATGAGGATCAATCTACCTCTGTAAGAGAGAAGTTTGCCCCTCCACCCAGCAATCCTTTTAATGATTTTATCCAGAAGGGGTTGGATATCCTCTCTCCTTAGTTTATCATAGTGGATAGGGATACCTAGGTACTTAATGGGGAAGTAACCTTTATTACAGACTAGAATAGAGAGGAAGTCAGCTAACTCCTGATCATCCATGTTGATAGGGATGAGTTAACTTTTAGAGTAGTTGATTCTCATGCCTGAGACTTGTTCAAAACAGGTTAGAACAGTTTTCATATTGCTAGCATGTGTGGAGTCATTGTCTAAGAAAAGGATGGTATCATCTGCATATTGAAGGCAGATGATGCCACCAGGGCAGACCTCAGGACAGAGCCCTGCAATCAGACTATGATCAGCAGCTTTGCTCAGTATTTTAGTAAGAACGACCACTACTAAATTAAACAAAAGCGGGGAGATGGGGTCACCTTGCCTAAGGCCTTTACCAGCAAGGAAAAAATCACTTTCACAGTTATTTAACTTGACCCCAACAGACCCCCCTGAGTAAGTTGCTGGATCCAACTAGTCCATTTACCCCCAAAACCTCTAAGCTCCAGGAGTTTCATAAGGAAATCAAGGTCAACTTTATCGAAGGCAGTCTAAACTAGAACTACCATCTAGAGAAAAAATCTCACAAACAGAGCCTTCAGATCTGTTTTGGTGAGGGTAAATAAAGGAAGAGCATTGAATGCCATCATTAAGAGAAGTAACATCTACACCAATCTTAGCAGCAATGGCATTAAAGGAAGGATCATTAAAGATGGAGAAGGAAGTGTGTTTCGTACCCTGGGTTTTTGCACTTCCAGGTTCTGAACCTCTTTGAGCTGTTGAGCCTTTTCAATAATGGTTCTCTTGTCATCAGCTACCCTGGCACTGGTTTTGGTGGCTTGAACAGGACCCCATTTGGGAAGGTGCTTCTCCTTAGGAAGGGCAGGGAAGTCAGAATTGTATTTTGAGTCCAAATTGTCTGGGAGTTCAGTTGTTTCAACAAGTGCCTCTTAATCCTCTTGTAGATCTACAGAACCTTCTAATTCCATCAGATCATCATCTTCCAGGAGCTCCATTTCCCTAAGGAGGTTGAATCCATCAGTTTCATCAAGCACAGAATTCAAGATCTTTTTTCCTGGATGCTGAGTTGAGGAGTGTATGGAGAATCAGGGAGGTGTGTCTTGAGGACTGAAGTGGGTGTAGTTTCTCCAAGCATCTGATTGTGGCCAAAAGAATGTCCTCTGATGTTAGGGGCCTCAAAATTGGCAGCAGGCCCATTATCTCATTCAGATCTAGAGCTTCTGTTGGATTCAGCATCTTCAGTAAGATTGGTACCAGTTTCAGTTGCAGAGACATACGTACCAGCAGAGAGGTTGGTGGAGGTGCCAGTTTCAGTGGGGGTTAAGGACTCCACCTCAATGAGTAGCCTATAGATTTTGTTCCCAACTCCAAAAAAACCTTTTAGCAGGGATTTTGGAGGGATCTTTACATAAGATTTTGACCCTAACAGTTTCATAGAATAACTTGAAATTATGCTGCCAATCCACATCCAGTAAGACCCCCAGAGTGGAAGTGATTTGATCCAACA
Organism: Triticum urartu; assembly: GCF_003073215.2. Lineage (NCBI taxonomy): Eukaryota > Viridiplantae > Streptophyta > Magnoliopsida > Poales > Poaceae > Triticum > Triticum urartu. The sequence continues at coordinate 584,750,363 of NC_053024.1, forward strand.
TAGTCCAGTCACACCACTTGGGGGTTCAATTTCCTGATCTTGATCCAAGTTTCCTGGAGGTCCTCTTCAGCCTCAATCCTGCCTTTCCAGACTTCAACATTGACTACAACATTGTCTTTTTTGAGACCAAAATAGGGGTATCCAACAACTTGAACTACATCTATTTTAGGAGGGAATTTGACCAAGAATGTCCACTCATCTAGGGCATTGATTGGCCAGGGCTAGTTGGTTTTGTAAATGTCTCCAAACTCAGTGGAAAGTTCCTTCTTGGTCACTTAACCAGCTTCTACCAGAAGGATCCCCACATTCTTCAGGGAGCCATGATATTGAGCATTTTCATCAGGTGGGTCTATGTGGTAGAACCCTAATCCTGGAGCAGCACTTCCAACATATCTAACAGAACTGTGGGTTTTCCTTCTGACAGGGCAATTCTCAACTTTATGGGTAACCATTTTGTAGATAAAACAACTCTTGGGCTTGACACATTTATCCTAATGATGCCCTGGTTCCCCACAGTTGTAGCAGATCACCTTAGAGTATGCCATAAGGCCCGAAGCAGGGGCAGGAGCAGTTTTCTGGATGTCCTGTCTCTTATTTTGCTGATTCTTGCCTTGAGATTTCCCACTGATCCGAGAGTCAGAACCACTAGCAGATTGATCTTGGGCAATTACAGGAGCCTGCCCAGATTGTCCCCCATTTGGGGTGGAGGTGGGCCGTACCACTGCCCAACCGGTGCTCCCCCCCATTGTGATAGGGGAAATTCATCGGAGTTCCTGGTTCCTTCTCATCCTCCAGCTAGATGTTGTCTCTCAGGAAGAAGAAATAACCACCAGACAGCTCAATTGAAGCAGATTGCAAGCCTAATTTCAATCTTCTGCAGGTTTGGGGGAGAGGTAAGGTAGGGGATCCACCTGCTCCGGCTCCGGTGGCGTGCTGGTGGGCATGAGTCTAGTCAAGCATTCCCATCTCGCAGCACGACGTGGATCTCCTGAATTC